>NC_081180.1:24130557-24259463 GCF_029867415.1 Vicia villosa | reverse complement strand
CTACTAACATGGGTTGGTTGTATTCTAAACCCGTTCTTGACAGTTGAATCAAATCGTATATTCTTAATGTTTTCCAGAAGGATCCTTTTTGTTTCTCTACCTTTTCTAGCCAGGAATAGTACAAATCAGGATCTTTGGCTAAAGGGATTGACCTAAACACTTTTACAGAATTGGTCATATAGTTTAACCTAATTTTGGTTAAAGCTAAAGGGGTTGCAGTTGAAGTTTCCTCAACATTAGAAGATTTGCCTAAAGGAGAGCGACCGTCTTCATCTATCTTAACTTTGCTAACTAATGGTCTAGTCTTGTAGTAAGCAGGGAAAAATTTATTCACAGATTGGATACTTTCACTCGGTATCGGACCCATAAAGGCAAGAGTTTTTCCAGAGAGTTCAAAGGGAATGATTACCTGGGAAGCGTAAATAGCGCGTATTTCTTCAGTGTTAGGGTTTGGAACGAACTCTCGTTCCCCAGAACGTGTTGTTGATTGGAGCTTCAAAGCGGGTTGAAGAACATTTGAAAATGAAGCCATGGAGAAATTTTTGATTAAAAGAACAAGATTCTAAAAAGAGTGAAGATGTTTCAATTTTTCGGTGAAGAAGATGAATGAAAGGCGGTATAGAGGCACAAGATCAAGTATTTAAAGGTTTAACGGAAACCTTTTTAAATATTTTTGGGTAAAACCCGAGAGACACGTGGCGGCTGGTGATTTAATCCAACGGCGGTCGAATGAGTTAGCTTCACTCCTAGTATGTAGGAGTAATGATCAAGAAGTAAGGTTAAAACGTGGGAATGTGAGTTATGAGAAGACATCTTTGAAAATGACAAGACGTTTCGGAAACAGTGTTATCAGTGATTATGACGTTAGTCAGCAGTCTTGGAACTTTCAAGGATCATAAAAACGAAATCTTATAATGACAAGAAACGCCTATTTCTGTTGATTCTCGAAACAGGCATTTATTGGGGGCAATTTGTTAGCTGAAGATTTCGTTTTATATTATTTGTCCTTTGAAAGAGTTGAGAATCGGAGGAAAGATGGTTACTGATGGCCATCCTTTAAAAAGTAAAAGAATGACTACTGATGGTCATGCTTCGAAAAATAAAGACTTCTAAGTTCGATGAAGATAGTGAACGCTGAAAGATTAATGAAAGCATATGTCTTCGGGACTTAGACAAAATTCATAGAATATGTATTTAAATATTACTACTTAGCGTGTTTTCGTAGTGTTTGTTTAATACACTGCCACGCGTCGAAGACGGACTCAGGCGGGAGGATTTGAAATTCAAAGACGGTTTCGTAACCGTTCAACAACAGATGGCTTCGCTGGAAGTTCTGATGAGAAACGTGGCAGCAGATTAGTATAGGACCGTTAAGGTCGAAACTAGTATAAATAGGAGTCTTAATGTTAGGATTTCGTGTGTTCATTTTGTACAAATCACTCACAATTTACTCAAGTATCAAGCGTTAAGAGAAAGAGTTCGCTGAGAAAATGTACGTATGACACCACCATTTTAATACATGTGTATTATCCTTTGCTTTTAAATATCTTTCAGAATTACTGCATTTCGTTTACTTCTTGCCATTTACATTTCTGTATCTTTACTTTAATGTCATTTACTTTTGAATTACTTTCATGCTATTTACTTTCAAAGTCTTTTATATTTCTGCAGTTTAAGATTCTTTACGTTTCAATTGTCCTTTTAATTTTCTATGTTATGTTACTTATCTTTTCGTTGAAGTCACATTTATATGTAACAAAGTGATTGTCAAGACTATTTGTTCTGTTAATCGAACAACGCCTATTGAAGAAGACAAATAATGAATATGGTTCGAATAAACATTGATGACAATCTTCTTGGCTATGTGTCCTAGGATCAATCTAGTCGATCCTGCAAGTAACCAAATCTTATTTATTATAGTTTGGAAGACTAGCGGTTGTTTACCGGAAATCACCGTAAACAGTAAGTCGATTTTTATTTTGTTTTGTAATTTTTATTTTGTTGAGGTTGAAATTTTAACTTTCTTTTCAACAGACCTATTTTAGTCCCTCACAAATATTATACGAGTCAAATTAGTCATTCACAATAAAATAGACCCAATTTAATCTCTTATAAAATTTAACCGGATCATATAAGTCCTTTTGTTAATATTTTTTTCAAAACGATTTTTTTCTAGTTTTAAACCGTGACTGAACTGTCACGTTGGATTTTATTTATTTTTCATTTTTTAAATACTAAATTGATTTTTATTTTTAAATTCATTTTTTAACAATTATAAATTAATAATATAAAAATACCAAAATTGTTTCTTATAAGGAGTTGAACTCAGACTCATGTGGTTAATCTTAAACAATTCTAAATTTAAAATAAAAAAATACAAAATTTGTATCAATATGGTCTCGAACCTAAGTCTCTTCAGATTAAATGACAGTCAATTTAATAAAATAGAAATTGATTTGTCTATTTGTAAATGATAGTCAATTTAATAAAATAGAAATTGATTTGTCTATTTGTAAATGATAGTCACTTGACTAACGATAGAAATTGATTTGTCTAGTTTCTATTGATAGTCATTTTACTAATAATAGAAATTGATTTTTCTAGTTGTAAATGATAGTCAGTTTATTAACGATAGAAATTGATTTGTTTATTTGTAAAGTGAAAATCATTTAACTTATAGGGACTTGGATTTGAGATCTCATAGATAAAAAAAATATATATAGAATTTGTTAATATTAGAAGAAATCATAGAAATCACTCGTTTAAAAATTACTTTATAAGAAATAATTTTGGCTTTCTTGATATTATTCATTGATAACTGTTTAAAAATGAAATTAAAAATAAAAATTAATTTAGTATTTAAAAAATAAAAAAATCCAACGTGTCAGTCTAGTCACGGTTTAAAAGTATGAAAAGAACCGGTTTAGAAGTAGGAAAAAACCGATTTGAGAAAAATATTAGCAGAAGGACTAATATGATCCGGTTAAATTTTACAAGAGATTAAGTTGAGTCAATTTTTTTGTGAAAGACTAATTTGACTCGTGTAATATTTGTGAGGGAGCAAAATTGATATTTGCTCGATATTTTACATATATTGTTCAATCACCATTCAACCTAATTTTGTATCATTTCATTTGTATGAATGTGGAATGTGACATCTATCTAGGTAGATTTTCGAATAAAAATGAATTTCCTCAAAATTGAGAAGGATCTTTTTATTTATAGAAAAAAAAAACTAATAAATAACTACTATGACGAATGCATGTCACGTGACTCTTGGTTATTTTGAAACTTCTTGTGTGTGTTTTCTTTTGAATTTCATAAGAAATTTTCCTTTTTGAATTTCAATTCACAACTTCTCTCGCCTATTTTGGATAAGAGCAACATATTTGAAATTTTCGTAGGATGATGATTTCTGAATATCCTTCAAAGAACATAGTAATGTTGATCATTATTTTTGAATGAAAAGTCTAACTCAAATTCATTTTCCCCTATTTATGCTACAAATTTGAACGTTAAAGTTTACCTATAATATATGTCTTTAAAAGGTTTTCGCTAATATGCATAAAGATTTTACTTATGCACCATGCATAAGCCTATATAAGTCATTGGATCATGTTTTTAATCCAGTATTGAGTATTGAGTATTGAGTATTGAGTGGTGAGTATTGAGTATTTGAGTAATAACAATTGATGTATAGAATTTGATCCAATAATCTAAGGGTCCATAATAATCTATGCATGGTGCATAGATTTTTATCTATGCACGGTAACTACACCCTCCTTAAAATATTAATTTTAAAATGTAATTCGTAATTAATATTTATAATATACACATTGTAAAATTTGAGCATTTTCAACAGTACCTCATAATTATAGGAGCAATTCTTGCATGGACACGTAAATAGTACCTCATAATTAGTAGCTAGAGTTTTCATAATTCATCACGAGGTAACATTTGTGAAAAAAATCCAAATAACCATGTTTAATAAATAAATTACACCAAAAACCATGTTTTCGGCAAAATTACGCATATGACCAGGTTTCAGAGGTGGTCTCCACATAGGAGCCACCTCAGGTGGCGCCAATGCTCATTTGTCCATAACATATGCGCCACCCAGGGTGGCATCAATGTACATTTTTTCCTTTTTAGCCACCTAGGGTGGCGCCTAGGTGCTTTCCTTTTTTTTTTTTTTTTTTTTGCTTTTTTTTTTGTTGTTTCTTTACTATTTTTTTTTAATTTTTGTTTTTAATTTTTTTTTTTGTTTTTTTTTCTATATATTATAATTATATATTAAATATATTAATTATATTTTGTTTTTGATTTATTTAAAATTATTTTAACATAATGAAAAAAAACAATTAAATAAATAATTAGACACGTAGTGTTTAATAATATATTTAGGGAAGAAACAGTACAAATACGAGAAATGCAAAAACAACATTACAAATACGGAAAGTACGGGACAAACATCACAAATACGAAAAAAAAGTGAATATTTTTAAAACATGGATATTATGCTATTCATGACCCCTCGGACCACGACCCCTCCGACCCGGACCATGACCCCTCCGACCGCCAGTTCCGCAATCTGGAACTGTTCGAATCCGATTGGAAGGATCTCGAAAACCCACTTCTCCACGACCCCCCCTATTCCTTGGTTGTTCTTGTTGTGTCTGGGTAGGTGGGCCTCGTATTAGCCCCTCCATGCGCTCGTTGGACATGTATTCTTGTATGTTGCTGTCAAATAGTCGGGTCCCCATGCCCTCAAAGATTTGTCTTGGCGGTGGAGTTGCGTCACATGGTCGGTAAAACCCAGCGCTTGATTGACCTTGAAAAAATGGCATTGTTTGTTGGGGTGTGGTGTTCCCATATTGTTGGTGTTGTGGAAATTGGGGTGTGGGGTATCCATGTTGTTAGTAATGTGACGATTGAGTGGTCATTTGCTCGTTTGGGTCGTAATCGTCATCTAGACCCATGTCGGGGCTGAGTTGCCTATTGTAGCTGGAGGGGCCGGCGTCGCCGTGTTGTTGGGTGAAGGCCCATGATTGTTGCTGGATGGGTTGCCTAGTGGAGGAGGAGGGGCCGGCGTCGTAGTGTTGTTGGGTACTTCCCCACGATTGTTGTTGGACGGGTAGCCTAGTGGAGGGGTCGGCGTCACGGAGTTGTTGGGTGAAGCCCCATGATTGTTGTTGGATGGGTTGACTTTGGTAGGGCGTTGTTGGTGTTGTTTGATATTCCTCATGGTCAGGTTGTTCGGATGTTTGGCGTTGTCGGCGTTGTTGGCGTTGTTGGGGTGGTTGTTGGGGTCGTTGTTGTGCGTATTGTTGTTGGCGGGGGTCGTGTAGGTAGTAGGGGTCGGACACATACATATCGGGGGTTGTGACTGTTCTACACCAAGCAAGGTATCCCGCGGTTGGAAACATGGGGAGTTGGGCAACAGGGAATTGTAGCAGACGGTTGCGACGCTGCTTCCACATCTCACAAAATTCATGTGCGAATGTACGATAATCTGCGTGGTCCCATTGATTGTTAACTCTTTTAATATGCCAGCGACCCAAATCAGTGGGGGGATCCGGGATCGGTTGATGCATGCCAAACTGCAGTCTCACACGGTCAGATTGGTGCATCTCCACGATGTTGAACCTTATTATCGGTACTACTGCAGTCCAAACTTCCCGGTCACTCTCGTTTGGCTCATGGTCCAGCAACAAGTATGGTCTCCAATTAAACTGCGTAGGAGAAAAAATAACATATTATTAAAAAACATGATGAATTGTAATACATCTATATGATCATATAAAAGTTTAGGGGTAATACATCTTCAGCTCGGAGGTGATCAATTAGGTCCCGATACAAAACAACACTCCCCCTCGGATTCTTACTGTAATCCAATTTAGGACCACAGAACCTAAGAAAAAATAGCAAAAATGTTATTTCAGATTTTTATGTAAAAGAGAGTTAGCGTTCAAGGAATAGCGTTGAAAAAGAGAAAAAGACGTACCTTGTTGCATAAGGGAACGTGTAGTTGTTCCTGCCTACAGGGGATAGCGTCGGCATTCTCCACCAACTCCATACTTGTAGGAGGAACGCACATCCATAGAAGGTGCACTTCTCGGTAACCGCGTTCTTACAAAGAGACTGGTATAACATCGCCAAAACGGCGGACCCCCAACTATATTTCCTAATCTTGCTAATACTATCAAATTTACTTAAATAGAAAAAGTTGACAGTGTTACCTGTCGACTCCGGGAATAAAAGTTTACCAAACATCAGCATTATATAGACCTTAGTCATTAACCAAACATGCTCCTCGGTAGAGTTGTCCATAAAGACGAGTTCATCATAGTAAGCTCTAAGGGAGACCAGACTGATACCCTGGCCTCTTGAACCTTGAGTAGGCACAACTAGATCTCTTCCCAACACTCTCTCACACATTGAATTAGCATGTTGAACAGATCCATTAACAGCCTTGCCATCAATGGGCAGACCAAGTAACATATAAACATCCTCTAGAGTAACAGTACACTCACCTATTGGAAGATGAAACGTGTGGGTTTCAGGCCTCCATCGCTCTTGTAAGGCAAGGATGAATTTTCTGTCTATGGTGTTGTTGCTGACTTTTATGATATGTCCGAAGCCACATGCTTGGAGATTCGGAATAATCCTCTCGTCGGGTTCAACATAAGCGTGAGAACGTGTACGGAATCGGTCAACAGCCTAAGAACCACAAATAAATCGATTAAACTGGATATCATATACGCATAGGTGTTTAGAAATAAATAAGTATAAACTTACATAGGTCGCCAAATTCGCTCTAGTTCCTCTGTGTGTTTCACCCATGGTAAGAAGTTGTTGAGCCATTTTCAAGAACTCTTTAAGTTTTCTGCGGATTTGAAAATGCAAAGTGGTTTTTTGAAGAAGAAGAATATATGTTGGTGAAAATAAAGCAAGTCTATGAGAGTATTTATAGAGGGTTGGTGGTTGCTGATGTTAAGTGCATGAGGGCCAAGTGGTGAGCATGCATGTGATACAGATATCAAAGTGATAAAGATGGGTTCACATGCATTCTGTGTTGAAATGACCATGCATTCCCGTGTTTTGTGCTGACTTTGTCTAAGCATGCATGCATTAATTGTTTCTGGCAGAATAGACTGGCCTGCATCCCGTGTTCGGTGCTGAATTGTCTAGGCATGCATGCATACAGTATTTCGATGCAGGTAGATCACATGCTGGCGGATCAGATTAGGGTTTTGGCAGTGAGGACCACTAGACAAAATTAGGGCAAAAAAAACAAAAAGAAAAAGAAATTGAACTAATGCGCCACCCCAGGTGGCGCCATGCTGGGAAAAAATGAACTAATGCGCCACCCCAGGTGGCGCCTACATGCAACCATATTTTTTTTTAAAAAAAAATAGGGTTAGGGTTTTCTTGGTTAATTTTAGTATTTTTAGGGTTTAGGGTTTTCTAGCCGTTGTTTCACCGAAAATAATTAGCATACAGTCTTCGCATGTGATTGTACAGTGTGATGGAGTCTGATCAAGTCGACTGTGCTGCAGTTCACCAGTGTCAAGCACACCTCAAATCAACTCAGTACATTTGTGACGATTCAGGCATTCATTTTCCATCAACTTTATTCGCATGTGATTGTACAGTATGGTTGTGTCTGGTCAAGTCGAGTGTGCAGCAGTTCAGCAGTGTCATGCATACCTCAAATCAATTGTGAAACAGTCTGGTGTGCAGCAGTGTCATGCATTCATCAAATCAACTCAGTACGCATGTGATTGTATAGTATTCGCCTTCATAATTGTCATCACTCAATGTTCGTCTACATAAAGGAAGCCTATAACGTGTAAAATAACACAACACATTACACATCTGATTACACATCTGAAATAAAACTCTCTACCCACTCAACAATGGCCCCTCCACAATACATTATCAACGCTCATGTTTTTGGCGAGACCTATGACAACGAAGAAGTTGGTTTTCTGTTTAGAAACACTGAGGTTAAACGATTTTGTTTAAGCAGAAAAGCAAATTTCAGTTACTTCAAAGGGAGATTAGAGACGAAGCTTGCAACGGGTGGTGTATCCCAGATTTTTTACCAATATCGATTTCTTCGTGGAGACAACCCGGTCAAGTTTATCCAAGTTGAGATCAAAGACGATGAAGACATGCAGAATATGTTTGCCAATCATGAGTATTCTGGTTACGAATGCATAGAACTGTATGTTACTCTACCAGAAGTTCAACCCACGCAAATGGTTGAGTCACAAGTCATTGATGCACTTGGAGACGAGCAAGCAGAGGTCGACGTTGTAGATGAAGAAGAAGCACCAGAAATAGAAGTTGATAACCTGGTAAACGAGGAAGTGAATATGAAGCGGAAGTTGTTGTACCACGAGATCAAGTGCATATGCCTCCAGTGCACATGAGGAACCTGAATTTTGATGGGGATGACGAACCATCGACTGATATTTTCTATGATCCATACACCCAAACAGATCAACGGTTAAAAGTAGGAGACAGATTTCGTTCTAAGGAGGCATGTATCATGGCCATAAAAAGATTTCATATGGCAAACAATGTTGATTTTAGAGTTGATCGCGCCAATGTCGAAAGGTACAAAATTTACTGTAGAAACACTGATTGTGGATTCAGGTTGCATGCATCATACAGGAAGAGAAGTGACTCATGGGTTATAGGATATATTTCCCAAGATCACACATGTGTTAACACAAATGTTTCACAAGATCACCGTAAGCTAAGTTATGACATCATTTGTCAAGAAATCTTGCCTCTAGTTGAAAAAGATCCATCGTTAAAGGTGAAAACGATAATCTCTCATATCGTTGCAACGTACAACTACACTCCGTCTTATAGAAAGGCGTGGCTGGCGAAGACCAAGGCGATCGAAGTTATGTATGGAAATTGGGAGGATTCGTATACACGACTCCCACATTTCTTATATGCGCTTCAAATTTATGCTCCTGGAACTGTTACTATTTTAGAGACCCTTCCGGCGCAATCTCCAGACGGAACATCACTTCAAGGAAATGTGATATTCCACAGGCTCTTCTGGGCTTTCCGCCCATGTGTACAAGGATTTTCATATTGCAAACCAATTCTTCAAATAGATGGAACTTGGTTGTACGGAAAATATAAAGGCACCATGTTGATGGCTGTGGCTCAAGACGGAAATAGTAACATCTTTCCTGTTGCTTTCGCTCTTGTGGAAGGAGAAACTGCTGGAGGTTGGGGTTTCTTTCTCAGAAATCTTCGGACACACGTTGCCCCCCAACCTGGACTTTGCTTGATTTCAGACAGACATGCTGCCATCGAGAGTGCGTACAACAATCCAGCAAATGGGTGGCAAAACCCTACATCAACGCATGTTTACTGTATTCGACACATCGCACAAAATTTCATGCGGGAGATAAAGGACAGGGCTCTTCGGAAGACTCTTGGACAATTATGGAGCGAAACATGCGTCAAATTCATGAAAGAGCAATCTGCCAAAGCCAACAGCCACATTGTGACATCTTTCGATCGATTCAACCGGACCTTCAGTGTTAAAGAAACGATTGACCATAACGAGGGCCTTCCGAGACAACAATACAGGGTTCTTATAGATGAAGGGTGGTGCGATTGTGGAAAGTTTCAAGCCTTTCGGATGCCATGCTCTCATGTAATTGCAGCATGTTCGTATGCGCATCAAGATCCGTTAGCACTTTTATCTCCCATTTACAAGGCGGAAACCTTGCTCGGGGTGTACAACAACTCATTTCAAGTGATGGCAAAGGAGGATTATTGGCCTGCGTATGAAGGGGACGTGGTTTGGCATAATGATAACATGCGGAGAAAGAAAAGAGGTCGCCCGAACAGCACCCGGATCACAACCGAGATGGATCATGAGAAAATGGTACGAAAGTGTAGCATATGTCGTGAAGTCGGGCACAATAGAAATACCTGTCCTAACCGTGGATCAAATTCCACCAACAATTAGTTGTATGTCTTTTGTATTTTGTATCTGTATTTTTATTGATAATGTTTTTGTATTTGTATTAGTATTAGTATTTGTATTTGTATTTGTATTTGTATTTGTATTATCCTTTATTAAATCAACTATTTATGTCTTTGTCTCGTAGTGAAATTGTCTTCATGGCCCATACTGACACTCTTTATTTTGGACAGTCAGTCAAATACGCATGCTTTCGTCTAGTCCCATCAAGTCAGTCATTGATCAGTGTGTCTGCATTTATCGTACATGTTAGGCGTGCTTGTAAACAGTGCGCAACATCATTACTTTTTTTTATCCACTACTATTATAAATTAGGGGCTCCTATGGTTGAGTTTACACACAGATACACAAACTCCAAATACCAAACAATCACACAAACACAACCATGCCTCGCCGGACAACCATTAGGCCAGATGGATGTCACCGGACAACAGAGTTGCCGCCCCGGAGATCAACATGGCGTGCCGAACCTGAATCGGAGTATCGCAGAAGGACCGGACATGTCATATTCTCACCCGTCAAACCTCCCATGCCGGTTATGTTTTGGAATATCTCTTCCGTCGAGCAACTCAAGAGGACTCTCATGAGATTTTTAGAGGGGAAGTACGAAGCCGACGAACAAATAAGAAGCATCAAGAGGCTTAAAACAAGGGCTGATGATGTGACTGGAGCAACGATAACTTTCTGGGATAACGTGGAATACGACATTGATGCCATTCAAATGATGCATGAACCTAATGACATTGTTTTAACCGTGGTGATTTCTTAGATGTTTTACTTTATCTTTTTCTGTTGGTTATTTTCTATGTACCTTTTAATTAATGAATGAACTACTCTTTTCCGTGGACGCTCGAGTTAGCTGATTCACTGATCTTATCTGTTGCAATTTAATATATATATTTTTTTAATACTTTAAAATAAAAATAATTTTATTAATAAATAAAAAAAACAAAATATAATTTATTTATTTATGTTAAAAACAATTTTATTAATAAATAAAAAAAATTTAAAAAAAAAAATAGTATATAAACATTTAAAACAAAAAAACAAAAAAAAAAAAAGAAATGTGCATAGGCGCCACCCTAGGTGGCTAAAAAGGAAAAAATGTACATTGATGCCACCCTGGGTGGCGCATAGGTTAGGAGAGATTACTCTTTGGCGCCACCTGAGGTGGCTCCTATGTGGAGACCACCTCTGAAACCTGGTCATACAGGTAATTTTTCCGAAAAGATGGTTTTTGGTGTAAATAAATTATTAAACATGGTTATTTGGATTTTTTTTTCAACATTTGTTGTGCATGATTTCCAAAACTAATCTATTTCCTTGTGAATACTTTTTGAGAAATATTGTGAAACCCTTTTTAGGAAATTATTATAAATTTTAAAATCACTTTCCCTCATTTAAACTTTAAGAAATGTTATTTACACCTACATTGTAGTTACTGTTCATAAATATACTTAACACTAACTTTTTTTATTTTGACTTTTTTATAATTTTTACAATAAAATAATTTTGATTAATAATATATAAAAATTAGGTTAATACTATTTATACTTTGGTTAATATATATTTTGACTTCAAAGAATAATATTAAGTCGTAAAATAAAATTGGTTAATTGAATGTAAAAAGTTGGTTAATATAATTTAGAACGTGATTATTGAGTGTACTGACATCAAAATATAAAATATCTTAAATAACAAAATAACCAATTTCATATCGTTATTAACCAACATTTTACTTTTCATTAATCAACTTCATTTTATTACTATAAATTATTTTTAATATCCGAGCATTTATTAACCAACTTCATCATTTCATTAACCAATATTTTATTTTTCATTAACCAATTTTGTTTTACTACTAAATTATTTTGAATATATGAACATTTATTAATCAACTTTATCACTTCATTAACCAAGTTTTTATATTTCATTAACCAATTTTATTTTACCAATAAAAATTACTGTTCACGGACACTATTCACAGATACTATTCATTAAAAAAAAATATAAAAATATTGTTCATCGTATAAATATGGTAAACAGTGCATACGGTATCTAATTGAGGTGTAAGGAGTGGTGTCAAGATAACACACCTCTTAAACTTTCTATCTATTCCTCTCCACTCGAGAGCTTGTAGTTGTGGATCCTCTGGATAAAGTTGAGTATTAATTATACCATTGTATCTTCATCTTTTGAAAATATCAACTCTTAAAATTTTAATTTATCTTCTTCTACTATATCACTAATGATATTCTAGATTGCTATAGGTCAAATAGAAAATGTATTCGGACCTAGAGAAGATGAGGCAAAGAAAAGAAGTTGGTGATCCTAGGTACTCATCCCCTTCATTATAAAAAAGCAAAGTCTTATATTTTTAGGTTTTCTGGAACCTCAAATTATTTGAAGCATGTTGAATCTTTGTCTCTTCATGATTCTGAATACTAATTGCTTGTTTTCAAAGCTCCTGTTAGACCTTGTTTTAAGGCATTAGAATTAAATGATAAGAAATTGATGACAGGTATTATTATATGATTTTTACAACCGAATTTTGATGAAATCAAAGGCATACTGATTAAAAATCATGCAAAAGTGTTGAAGAATAGACCGAAAGCTACTCAGGATTGAAAATATGGAACTTAGAAAAATATTGAAGAAAAAGCAGCCAAAGAAGCCTTGCAGCCCTTGGAATTCTCGCGGGTGCGATGCTGCTTATCGTGGAGCGATGAAGCTTCCCACCGCGCCATGATGCTTCCCATCTTGGCGCAATGTTGCGCTTTTGCTAACATGCAGAAATTGCTATTTAAAGGCCTTTTTTATTAAAAAAAATTGAGGAGTTATGAAACCAGGAGGTAAAGTGACGAATATGAATATTCAAGAGGCGAATTTTGAGAGTACTAGAGTTATTGTATAATTAATTTTTCATAGATTTTGATGAAGACTTATCATCTTATGATATTTGTTTATCTACCAAAGAGTAATTGAGTTTCTTTAGATTAAGTCTTTTTGAGATGAACCTTATTATTACTCTGTTGGATCATATGTCTGTTTCAGATTTATTGAAATTTTTTGTTAGTATTATCTTATTTAATTGTTCTTGAATTCAATGTTTTTTGTTCGTTGACGAATGCACAAATCGATATTAGATACGTAGGGATTTTCTACTATTAATATACTGATCTGATCTATGGCAATTATTAAACTTAGTAATCAACTAAAATTAGGTAATTATAAGTTGTTGCTTCCGAATTAATGCACATAGAAAGCCTAATTTAATTCTAAATTGGACTAAAGAATTATATAATTATTGTGTAAGTTACTGAGTTGTACACTAAGGAATTGGGTGTAGTGGTCTTGTTAGTTAGCAGTAAGATAATAATTTAATTGCAATTCAATAAATATACAATTCATCAACAGGTGTAATAAGGGGATTCAATATAAAAGATCTAATCGTTTTTCTCATATTTAATTTTATTCTCTTAATTTTCTCTTTCTTGTATTGGAACCAGATAAAATCAAAAAACCCCTTTGTTATTATTTTAATTCGCACATAATTAGTTTGTTAAGTTATAATCCTTGTGGAGACAATCTTTTTAATTATTACTTTGACACGATTTGTACACTTGCTGGAATGTCATCAAATTTTTGGCGTCATTGCTGGAGATAGTTGATTTCAATAAGGCAATTTAGTGTGATGCTTTTAGTTTTAAATTTTGCATTTTATTTTATTTTTAGTTTTAATTTTTAATTTGGCAATTAAATTTAATTTTTATTTTTAGTTTTATTCTATTATGTTGGTGTGGTGCTAATAAGGTATTTCTTGTTTGTTTATCTGAGGTACTGATTCGACGATGATACCGATCGACCCTGAAATAGAAAGAACAACGCACACAATTCTTAAAGAAAACGAGAAGCACAACAAGTTATTGAGGAAGTAAAAAAAGAAAGAGGAATTAGATACAGATGTTCCACCACGACAAACGTTATGGGACTATTGCAAGAGGACCGATGCAGGGCATATATCCTTAGGATTTCAATCGGCTAATCTGGTAACATTTGACAGTAAGAATTTAGTACTTTAAGGTTTGAAGGGGAACTCGTTCAAAGGGCAAGCAATCAAAGATCCTTGGGAACATCTCGTGAAATTCTATGAGACATGCTCAATGCGCAAGCCATATGGTGACATTAGTGACGATCAGGTAAAATTACGTTTGTTTGGTTTTACTTTATAGGTCGCACGAAGGATTGATTGCAATGCATTCTGAGTGAGACTATTCAAACTTAGAAAGAATTAGAGGAAAAATTTCTAGAACGGTATTACTCAAACACTCAGTTTGTGGAAAGAAAAGTTGCGATTACGATTTTTGAGCAAGAAGATGTCGAGTCTTTCTCTGATACATGGGAAAGATTCTATTTGTTACTCAGCAAGTGCCCAAATCATAATATAAGTGTAATGGAGCAATTGACACACTTCATCGGCGGGCTAAAGGTTCAAACGAGAATGCTTCTCGACGCCTCAGCTGTAGGTACCTTAATGGCAAAGACAAATGAAGAGTTGAAAATGTTAATCAAGAATATGTGTCAGAATGACTATCACTCAAGTGAATGATCGATGAAATCAAAAAGTATTAATGCAGTGGATTCTCGCACAACATTTAACTTAAATGGAGGCATTGTCAAAACAGTTAGCCGTATCTTAAACGGCATAAGAAAATGCTAGTCAGATTCAGACACTTAAGTCTGATTTTTGTGGGGAGGCACATGCAAATAGTAACTCTACAATAGAGGTTGAAAGTGCAGTAGTTCAGTATGCTAACTTTCACAAGAACCGTGTTGTGTAATCCTAATTGTATCAAAACATCTTTGACTTGAATTTTCCACAAAGAAAAATTGATTCTTCCATCAAATTTTTCTAATTCAATCTTCACTGCAGTTGAAAAACTTGACATTGCAATCAAAACCTTTTCTGTGGGAAAACAAAATTTTCCCAACCAACACAATGTATGAAATTTCTTTTCTGATGTGAAAGATAAGATAAAACTGCAACGACAAAAGCATACTAAAAAAATTTATACTCCACCAAACCTGACTTTGATACCACTTGTTGAAAAAAAAAACATAGAGAAAAAATAGGAGCACAATAACACAAGATATTAATGTGGAAACTCCAAAACCGGAGAAAAAATCATGATCAATGTCAAATGACAAACAGAGAATAAAACTAAGTGAAAATTATTACAACATATAAACTACCCTCAACCACACCCAAGGCTCCAATACACCCGCACTCTCCAGAGCAAATATTTAACTAACTCTCACAACACTTTAACACAAGAGTATAAGAGAACAACTAAAAAGTAAAATACAAGTCTAAAGTGTTTTTGACTGGTACATCTTGTAACGAAGACTTGAATTTTTTTATATAGTCTTGGACTCTCTCTTCCTTTACAAAACTAAGCAAAGTGAGACTTCTCTAACATGTATATTTTCAACGAACCCCAATAATTATTACTAAAAATTTTATTCTTTAAACGGTGATTTGATCCGTGAGACTTCTCCAACATGTATATTTTCAACAAACCCCAACAATTATTACTAAAATTTTTATTCTTTAAACGGTGATTTGATTAGTGAGACTTCTCCAATATGTATATTTTCAGCCAACCTTAACAATTATTACTAAGATTTTTATTCTTTAAATGGTGATTTGAGTGAAGGATGAAGAATGTCTCTTGTGAAGAGTAGAAGAAGGTGATCGAAAGGGGGAAAGGGGGAGAAATGGGTATTGAGAGACAAATTTTTTTAATAAACATGAGAGGTGAAAAGAAAGGGGAAAAGAAATGAGATGAAATTTGAGATACAGAAATTCAAATTCAAAATGAAAGTGAAGGGAATTATTTGTACTGGTAGGGGAAAATGAATCAACTGTTGAAGTACAACATTGATTGGGACAAGTAAGTTATGGAGGAAGTTCTAAGTTTTATAATTTTAATCTTAGATATATAGTTCTAATTTAGAAAGTTATATATATGGAGGGAGTTCTAAGTTTTAAAATTTTAATCTTAGATATATAGTTCTAATTTAGAAAGTTATATATATATATATATATATATATATATATATATATATATATATATATATATATATATATATATATATATATATATATATATATATATATATATATATATATATATATATATATATGTTTTTAATCTTAGATATATACAGTTGATATGTTTCGGCTGACCTTTTTTTAAAGCCAAACCATCATTGCCTATTAAATGTTGATTTTTCTACTAGAATATTGACTTTTGCAAACTTCAGCTTTTACTATTTGTAATTGTTTGCCAAAATTTATATTCAACAAATTTTAAATGTTGCATATAACACCATAACATTCACACAAGAACACATATTCCTTTTCAAAATTCAATCTATTTTTAAAATAGTCAACCAGGAATAAGAACCTTGGAATATTACTTTTGCAAGTGCCAATTCATTTCTTGAAACTTGCAGCTCCGAACCACAGAAAGAGAATCAACCAGAGATAAATATAATTAAGCGTTGTAATTGGAATCTGATGCTGTTTGTCATTATTCTCTTCATGAGTCCTTAAATATTTTCTTACTCAAAGTATAGAAATAAGAATTCACATTGCTTTTTTCTCTTATGCTCACTATCCTAATCAGATCTCATGCACCACTCACTGCACATGATGCATCAGCTATATCGAAATTCCTACCTTTCACAACATATAAACGTTCTCGTGATTAATTTTGCAAAAAATCAAGGTGGCAGTTATGTTTGTCGCGTGATATTTACCAAAGAATGGTTAAGGTCAAACCATTCCACAAAACCTAGAGTGCATCCATGTTAATTTCACAGTGTACACACAGGTTTTAGAATCTGGAAAACCATAAATATTTGCAAGATAACATATGTGGAAGAGAAATAAAGTTATAGGAGTAAGAAAAAAGAATTACCATAACATGTGAATGAAATGGAACACAAGGAAGAAAGAAGATCACAATTTGATTCATATTCAAACTTGAGAACCAGTTTGCATGAAATTAGATATACAAGCACAAGAATGTCTTGTAATGAATTTGTGTCGTGGATTTAATAGATACAAGATGAAGAGTTAATATAGCAGCATAATCACAAGACAATTCTCGTAGTTGTCAACTTTTTTGTCTCGATCAAAGTAAGGCTAGCCAGACTTGAAAAGCAAAACCGCTTTCTGGTCCAAATAGAAATAAACAAAGTGGTTTGTTTCATGAGTCACATAGGAACCTGCAAAAAGAAAGAACTTTACATGAACACGCTTCAATTATTATCATGGTTGGTCATTTAAATCATTGAAACACCCTATAAAGGAATTTATCATTAGGCTTAGCAGTTAGCAGAACCAAACAGTTATATCAACATTTGTTTTAGCAGTCTGAATTTTCTCTGAAAAAGAAGATAAATAGAAATGGCATGATATCTATGAAGGTTTGGTTGTGCAACACAAAAATGGTATAGGACTGGCATCAACAACTTCATGGTTTTGATATCTAAAACAGGAGCTAAATCCGAGCTTTAATTGTGCAGGACTGCTAACCCCTGCAGTCCCTCCATCCATATGGAGCCCATCTAATAGTTAAGATGTGGAGAATGACAGAATAGAAATCACATACGCAGATAACGAAAGTTGCAGGCTCAAATTGAGCAGGTAGTGAATTTTATGTTCATATTCACACTAATAAAGAACTCAAGAGATTCAGAATTTACTTCTTTTTTCTGTATTATTATAAAAAGAATATATCGGTTTATGCCAAACAGAAAATAAAATGAGTATTATAGAACATATGAAAAGTATAAACCCTACTCTTAGATGTATTAGCATTCATATCACAAATTGACACACATGCTTGTTCTATTCTGTAATATCAAAAGCATAATTTGAAATTCAAATCACATATTATATATGCATTACTTTCATGAAGAAATTGTTTACCATATGAGAGGTGAGAGCATACAAATGCAGTAAATAACCTTAAGATAGAAACAACAAAATGTTGGATGCCGGAAAGCTACAATTTAGTAAACTGTAAATGGAAAACTGTTCTGGTGTACTAGTAGTCATAGAAACCGCTCAATTTGATAACACTCTTAAAAATTCTTAAGGTCCTACCTTGTCAAACCTATTCTGTTGCCAGCAAACTCAATCTAATCTGAAATCAACGAATTAAATACCTTTTTTTTTTTCATTGAAGGGAAACCAAATAGAAACGAGTTCAAATTGGAATGATAAAAATGACACGGCTGTTCCATTGAAGAGGAAAAGAACACAACAACAACAACAACAACAAAAATCTGCAAAGAACACAAAATCCTAAGTGGTCCTATACCCCTATGATCGACCTCAGCTGGACTATGTTCAATTGTCATCCAAGAGTTCCCCACTCTAGAATTACTCATCTCCAAGTAAAAGTAACTCAAAAAAGCTATAACTCCCTAATTTTCACACAGCAACTTAAATGTTTAACTTTCAAAAAAGAAAGATCATCTAGACCTTCTATTTATTAACTCCACATTTGAATTTCCACAGGGAAGTGGTGTATTCTCTCATACAGAAACTATAAATTCAAGTTAAAAACAATGCGGAAAGTTAAAATAATACAACTTAAGAGCTATGAAGCACGAACATCAGAAACACGACATTAGTGTTGACACGTAGACACCGATAAAAATTTGAAAAAATGAGTAAATTAAACTTAGTTATAAATGTCGGTCTCAGTTTCGGGCATCAACATCAATACTGACACTTTTTTTAGAGGTGTCAGTACTACAAAGCTTAAGGGTTCCAGTGGAACTCAAAATGAGTATCATCAGAGCAAACAAGCAATACTGAAGAACAAAATTGCCCAACTAAGCCAGATAAGCTAGTAGCAGCCACAAAGTAACAACGAATACAAAAAATAGCAGGTAGAAAAATCTAGGTTTTCAACATTATTACTCAGAGCAAAAAATTGGTAAAAATCAACAGCATTTGCAAAACAAAAACAAGAAATCAAAGTAAAAAAAGGAGTGAATTAAGCATAAATTAGATCTAATTAAGGAAAAAAGGAATACCGAAATTGCGACCGACGATGCAATGCCAAGTAGGACCGTGCCTCTTATCAAACTCCTTCTTTATAGTCTCTGCAACATCTTTCTCCACGT
Organism: Vicia villosa; assembly: GCF_029867415.1. Taxonomy (NCBI): domain Eukaryota; kingdom Viridiplantae; phylum Streptophyta; class Magnoliopsida; order Fabales; family Fabaceae; genus Vicia; species Vicia villosa. The sequence goes on along the minus strand of NC_081180.1, from coordinate 24,240,229 downwards.
TGTGCCTCTCAAAAGCCTAATTCAATTTCACAACAACAATAACAGAAACAGAAAAGTAAACAAAACACAGTGAAAAATAAGCGAGAAGCAAAAGAGAATGTTGAAGACTGAGGGAGACTAAGAGAGACTAACGAGGACGGCGATATCGACGGCCTCTTTCTGCATGTCGGGGAGCATATCGGCGCTTTTGATGATGACTTTCTTGGTCGCCGGTGGTGCAGGAGAAGCAGATGCAGAGAGTGGTGATGGAAGTGGCTTTCGATCTTCGAGGTGAGGTTTCGCCATTAGAGATGCTGCTCCAGCTATGATGTGCTTCTTTGAGTCTTCGCTCATGATTGTTTCCCTAATTCGGAGGGGTGTGTGTGAGAGAGAGGTGTAGAGAAAGGAGAGTGAGAATCTAATTCTTTTGGTTTTTAAAATAGAATTGTTGTTGTTGTTGTTGATGATGGTTTTACTTTTTACTGCTTTTTAGTGTGATTGAATTGATAGTATGGTAAGTGTGGTAGATTAGATTGGATGGGATGGATGGGGGCACTCACTCACATACCTACAATCAATTCAACTAACTTATACTTTAAGATTTTTTTGGAAGATTAATTAGTTGAATTTCAAGATTTTATTGGATGATTAATTAGTTGAATTTCAGATGAAAATTAGATTTTTTTTTTTTACTTTAATATTCCATCCGTCTCAAAATATTAATAAAGTAATGATTAAGTAATGTTTTTATAAAATTATTTTTAATTATTATTGGTTGTTGTATATTGTCATAACTTGAAAAGTGTAGACAATAATTATTACGGGTAAAGTTTGTAAAAGTTTAAGTTGGTAAAGTTGGAAAAGTAAAAAAGACTTATTATTTTTATTTGGTTAGAAAGACACTTATTTTAAGACAGAGAAAATATCTTAATACTCAATTTCTTTTTCATATTTTTTCGTTTACTTATATTTCAAATAAAAAAATTAAAGTTGTACAAGACATTTAAAATCAATTGTCGTGTGAATTTTCGTTTGTTTCAATTGAAGGAAGGAATTGAGAAAAAAAATTTAAGGAAAGAGAAGGTGAGGATAATGGAGGGAAGAAATTTTAATTACATATATATTTGATTCAAAATATGAAAGGAAAAAAAAAGAGGAATTTCAATTATAAATATGTTTAGTTCACAAGGATAAATGAGACATTTTGTTACTAATTTACTTTTTTTTATCTTTGTAAGTTAACCATAAGACTCATTATATTAAAAAAAAATTTAAGGAAAGAGAAGGTGAGGATAATGGAGGGAAGAAATTTTAATTACATATATATTTGATTCAAAATATGAAAGGAAAAAAAAAGAGGAATTTCAATTATAAATATGTTTAGTTCACAAGGATAAATGAGACATTTTGTTACTAATTTACTTTTTTTTATCTTTGTAAGTTAACCATAAGACTCATTATATTTATCGTTCATAGTTCAATTACAAATTCATTATCGCAATATAAGTATTTAATTTGAGAACATTATAAAATATTTTTAAAATGATAACATAATATATAATTTATCAATATTATCAAATACAACAAAATATGAAAAAATATTATAACAAATGTTAAGATAATTAAAAAGTGACATCAAAATTTTAATATTTTTGTAGTGTTATATTTGATTGGGTCCTAATAAAGACTATCCAAAACAAGGCTAGCACCCAAAGAAAGAGGAGGAGCCTCTAGGACTAGTACATGGTAACCCAAAAAGGGGGTGAGTCGTCCCAGGGCTAGCACCTGGTCGCCCAAGGAAGGTTGCCCCACAACTAGCACCTGGTAGTCCAAAGAAGGGGGTGAGTCACCCCTAGGACTAACACTTGGTAGCCCAAAGAAAGGGGAAACCCGCCCCATGGGCTAGCACCTGGTAGTTCATTTTGTGTTATAAAGTAAACATGTGAGCCAACATAATATAAGTTTGTTCCCATAAGTCGCTAAGAGCGAACCTATCATCATCATCGTCGGCGACCTAACTTTAATACAAATGGCTTGTCTAAAAGTACAAAATTGTATATGATTCTCTATAACTAATATGAGCATCAATTGGATCATAGAGCAGGATTATATATCAAGTTGGAAAAGCATAAATGGATGCAAAAATAGCTGAGCTATCATGCTAAAGGATAACATGTCGTCTGCAAATAGGGGTCATATGTCACAATACATCATGAGTAGTAAAATATGAGCCGATGAAGCTAATCTTGAAAACAAAGATTTATCAAGCAAGATCGTCGGCAAGACTAAGAGGCAGAGCAGACGCAAATTTACGCATTTGATAACTATTTTTATTGGATAGGGCGAGTTATTGTCTCTGCCGTTTGTAATTTTTGTAAGAACTATTTATGTATAATTTTAATAGTGAGCTGGCATTTTTTCCTGCGTGGGCAAGTTTTTCATGAGGCGCCCCTTTGTCTTGTTCCAGTTTATGTAGGGTCACACGTTAAAAATGACAATTTAAACCATGAAGTGATGGACCTTTAATGAAGGATTCTTTCTATCCTACGAGGCGAATATGGACACTAGACATCCACCAGAAGATCCTTGTCACCTCTCAAGGAAACACAAATACGTTGGACTCCCACCGGAAGATCATTGTCGTCTCTCAAGAAAATACAAATATGTTGGACTTCCACATGAAGATCTTTGTCGTCTCTCAAGGCAATACAAATATGTTGGACTTCCACATGGAGATCCTTATTGCCATTAAGGGAAATATAATTGTACTACTCACCAGAGACTACCTCACACAAACGCCTCGCCTATGGGAATTGAAGTTTCATTGGGCGAGATCTAGACTAAAAGTTTTTCCCCAAAGGACGCGGTTGGAGTCTGGCCTAAGAGGCTTAACTTAAAATATTGTCTGAGGGCCTGATAAAAACATCTCTCGAGTGGCCAAATGCCTCGCCTAAGAGACTTCGAGTTTTATAAATCATGCCTAGTATATAATTTCGCTTGAGGGACTTGAAATTTCCTCAAGAAGATCTAGCCTAAAAGACTCGCCAAAAAGACGCGACTAAAGTGTGGCCCAAGAGACTAACTTAAAGTCTTATCTAAGGGCCTAAAAAATGTCTCGCCCGAGAGGCCAAATGCCTTACCTAAGAGACTTTATGTCTTAATGGTCAGGCCCAATATATAACCTCGCCTGAGGAACTTAAAGTTTTCTCAAGAGGGATCTAGCCTAAAAGTCTTGTCCAAAGGACGCGACTAAAGTCTGGCCTAAGAGACCTAACTTAAAGTCTTGTCTGAGGGACTAATAGAAGTCCCGCCCGAGTGGCCAAACGCCTCGCTTGAGAGACTTTGAGTGTCATTAATCAGGCTCAATATATAATCTCGCCTGAGGGGCTTTGAGTCCCATCGAACATGCTCATATAAACGCCTCACATGAAGAAACTTAGAATCTCAATAGTCAGGTTCAATATATAATCTCACCTGATGGACTTGAAATTTCCTTGGATGTGATCTAGCCTAAAATTATCCCCAAAGGACATGACTAAAGTCTGACCTAAGAGACTTAACTTAAAGTCTTGTCTGAGGGGTAGATAGAAGTCTCATCCGAGTGGCCAAATGTCTCGCGTTAAAGACTTCGAGTCTCATTAGCCAAGCCCAATATATAACCTCGCTTGAGGGAGTTGATGAAGGGATTTAAGATGGGTTTTTTTATCCTCTTAGAGGAAAAATCTCGGTGAACGGATCTTGACTAAACCATTAATCACAAACAAAATGTTAAAAGATTATCGAAATACCTTCTGTAGCGTCCTTTAACTTTGATCACAAACGGCAGAAGATACCGGTGTCTCTACGACGTTCACGCGAGTGCAAAGTAGAAGGCGGTACTAAATACTTTTGTTTTGGACTTTTCCAAAATTAACCCCAATCTTATTTTTATTTAATTAAACTCTTTTAATTAAATAACTAAATTAAACTAAATTATATTTAATTTAATTAATTATTAACTCATTTATTTATTTAAATCATATTTAATCAAATCAATTTTATATACGTTAATATATTATATTAGATAGTTTAAATATTATTAATACATAATTGAATTAAATCTTATTTAATTTTAATCACCCATTCCACTCCTATAAGTTCTCGTTACGCTGACAATAATATTTACTGCCTATTTAATAGTGTAAATAGTAAGCAATATCTAGCAACACGTCACTGCTATCTAAGTGACGAGAATGTTGTGTGATCTGACATAACATTTCTATGATAATGATCGTGTGTACTATTACCCTTTTGTCTAAAGTCTCCCAACCAAACATACCTTTTATATATATATATATATATATATATATATATATATATATATATATATATATATATATATATATATATATATATATATATATATATATATATATATATATATATATATATATATATATATATATATATATATATATATATATATAACACTTAAGGCAATTGGTGCATGCATCCCATGTATACTAGAGACGCCAATTCAATTGAATATAAACATGCTCTTATTGTTTTTTTATTTATATTATTAAATATAATTGTATGATATTTTAAAGGCAAAATACCCTTTTTGGTCCCTTAACTATACCCCAAGGTACATTCTGGTCCCTTATCTTTAAAAAGTGTCAAAGTGGTCCTTTAATTGTTCACAAAGGTCCACGTTAGTCCTTTCCGTCCAATTTTTACTAACGGCGTCAACTTTTGCTTGTGTGGCATCTGATGTGGCATATGATAATTATACTATTACTTAAAACTCAATAAAAACTCAAAAAAATTGTCTTAAACCTGGATTTGAACCAGGTACATGGTGGTCACCATTGATGTTACTATACCACTATAGCATTTTTCTTTTTGTGATTAAATGTACTAACTAAATTTAAGAATTCTCTTTTATTTTGGGTTTCTTCAATGTTCCTCTTCATGTTCCTCAATATTGCTTTCAATATCAACTCAGTTTCCAGTTTCTTGTGCTTTTAGATTTTTCTGTTAGTGGGTATTGCACCACTTTGTGTTTCTTTTCCATTAACTTTTCAAGCTTAACTCTTCACCTTGACAACTTGGAAAATAGGATTTTGTTCAACGTGACTTAAGCAAAAATTTGAGAAATTTATTTTACACTCAGCAACAAATTCTCTAGTTGGAAGTTGGGTTTAATCAAAATGAAGAAGAAGGGCTTAATCTTGAAGCACTTAATTTCTCTTGTAACCATTCTAGTAAACATTTGCTGCATTTTCATAGTTATTATAACATTTTTCAAGCTTCCAGAGGCTCAAAACAAGAGTAACCAGAAAATGGGGCTTTACCCAATTACCAGATCTAGAAAATTCTTGATTCAAGATATTAATTTGGACAAGTTTGACGAAATGATGATTGAAATGTTGACTCAAGATCTTGCTTTCACTGTTTTTGTTCCTCATCCTTCTCAAGAACAAGAACTCAATGTTGATGTTCCCGCAGACAAAATTCATGCTAACGCCGCTGTTGAAGAGAGTGGAGAAATAAAGGGGATTGTTGCCTTTTACTGACAGCAAAACAGACGCGCAAAGAAATAAAGGGGATTGTTCTTGCATATCTCTTATTTTAGTTATGGCTCTTACGATTTTGTGTTGTGTGTGAGGAATTAAAATTGAAACAAGTTTAAGTTAGAAATTGTGAGTGATTGTTGTTGATGTTTTTGTGTGGGTTTGAAGATGTGTTTTGGTTAGAACTTATGGAATTGTTGTTGAAACCCAGATTGTTGTTGATGTTTTTCGTTGGAAATTTGGGGCTTTAGGGTTCATGATGTTAAATCTCAGGTTGAAGAAGACAAAGATTAAAAGTTAATAGATATCTCATTTGTAAATTAAATTACAAAAGGTGAAGAGGTGTAGTGGTAAACATGTTGTGCTGCAATTAATATGTCCTAGGTTCGAATCCTAACATAGGGTAAAATTTTAAAATGTTTTTGGAAATTTTGATTACTTTTCTGATAAACAGATGCCACGCATACAAACACGTGCCACGTCAGATGCCACACAAGCAAAAGTTGACGCCGTTAGTAAAAATTGGACGAAAAAGGACTAACGTGGACCTTTGTGAACAATTAAAGGACCACTTTGACACTTTTTAAAGATAAGGGACCAGAATGTACCTTGGGGTATAGTTAAGGGACCAAAAAGGGTATTTTGCCAATTTTAAATTATATTTTAATAGGATGCGTCAATTGAACTATAACCTATTTTTGACAAAATTTTGTATAAATAGATGTGTGATGTGAACCATTTTCTCACACCTATTCTTAATTGTTTTCTAAAAAATTTTGTTCATTTGTTCTAACATGAGTATTTATGGACATGTTTTTTATTCAAGAATCAAGCCTCCAATGAAGATATGTTTTTGGCGTAACTGGAATTTTGAGCAACTTGAGACTAACTTGAACATCTGATTACTCTAAGAGATTAAAGACGGTAAAAGAGTTAGAAGAATAGACAAACTTGTTTCGTACATATCTATTATGGATGACAATGATGACATCCAACATCGTTGGTTATCAGTTAATAATGACATTTATATTAGGATATGATATCTGGAACAAATGACATTGACTTGATTGTTGTATGCTATTAAATATTTTACGATATTAAGTGTTTTTATTTGTTCTTTGTATTATTGTTTTAGAGGCGTGGTGTTCTAATAATTTTTAAGGTTATTATCATTTTTGCCCCCTGCCATATAGGCGACTTTTGGATTACCCCCCTGTAAATTTTTTTTTTTTGTAAAACTAACCTTGCCAAATGAATATTCTGTCGTTTTAGACCTCGTCAGCAAATGGCACATGCCATTTGCTTATGTGGCATGCTGATTGTGTAATTCATTTATTTTTTTATTTTTTAAAAATTCAAATATGCTGACGTGTAATTATATTTTTTATTTTTTATTATTTTTATTTCCACGTAATTTTTATTTTTTTTATTTTTATTTTTTATTATTTTTAATTTTTTTATTAATTTATTGTTAAAATTCAAAATTTTAAAAAAGTCTAAAAAACTTTGTCACAAGTTAGACTTGAACTCATGCCTTTTAACTCCTTACCATCAAGGTCCTTAACAATAGGCCATATGAATTTACTTTAACATTTAGACACAATGCACATATTATTATCACTTAGTTACCACTTAATTATAAATTTTACTTTAATTATATAATAAAATGAAATTAATTATATATAAAATAATTAAACAAAAATAATATATATAAAATAAACTGAAACTAATTGAAATAATTTAAATATATTAATTTCAATAATTAAATTATATATCTATAAATCGAAACTAATATAATCTTAAATTATAAATTATTCTCTTAAATACATAATTTTATTCTAATAATTAAACAGAAACTATTACTCCCTCCGTTCCTTTTTAAGTGTCGTTTTAGAATATTTTTTTTGTTCCTATTTAAGTGTCGTTTTATAATTTAATGTTATAATTTGTCATTTATACCCTTATTTTCTCAATAACTCCACCTCAAAATTTTCAATTAGTTATGGAAAAAAGAGAATTTATTATTGAATTTTTTTGGAAAGAGAAAAATAAATAAGGATATAATAGGAAAATTAACTCTAATAATCCACTATCTTGGTTGAAGAGCTTTTTGTTAAAACGACACTTAAAAAGGAACGGAGGGAGTATTAAGCACTCCCCTCCACTCAAATGCTTGAGCCTTTACCACTACACTATAACAATTGGTTTGTTAATATTTCACACGATATTTATATGTATTAAACATTGTCAATAGATAGTATTTCACATGTTCTCTTTACAAATATTTAGAAATTAATGTTTTAAATACATTTGAAAAATTAATATTTTAATTATTTTAATATCAACAACTATTAGATTTATTTTAATTAATTTTCGGTTTCAATGTTTTGGTTTAAGTGCTTTTTATAATATATAGCATATAATAATAAACTGAAATTAATTTATAATATATAGTTTAATTTGGATAAATAAACTGGAATTAATTTTTCATATTATTTCAAAATATATACTATAGTTTAATACTTCAGTTTATTTCTAAATTTATCTAAGTTTATTCTTACATATCATTTTAAAAATAATTGTACATCAAAAAACATTTTAATAGTATATATTATAATAAAAAACACTTAAAACCGGAAATTAATTAAAATAAATTTAATAATTCTTAATATTAAAATAATTAAAATATTAATTATCCAAATGTATTTAAACTACAAGGCAAATTAATTCAATGTATTGACATGTTTACTACATATAAGTATCATGTGTAATATTAACAAGGCAATTGTTATAGTGTAGTGGTCAAAATAAAATAATATATTACGTTAAATAAAAAAATTAAAAAATAAAAAATAAAAAATAAAAAATAAAAAAATAAAAAATAAAAAATAGAAAATAAATAAAAAATAAAATAAATATTACGTGGAAATAAAAATAATAAAAAATAAAAAATATAAACACACATCAGCATATTTGAATTTTTAAAAAATAAAAAAATTACACAATCAGCATGCCACATAAGCAAATGGCATGTGCCATTTGCTGGCGAGGTCTAAAACGACAGAATCTTCATTTGGCAAGGTTAGTTTTACAAAAAAAAAATTACAGGGGGCTAAACCAAAAGTCTCCTATATGGTTTAATTCTTCTAAATTATGAAGATTTTGGTTTTGAATAAAAATAAATCTCTCAAATCTAAATACTTTTATTATTATCACTCAATTCTTCTCTTTTTTTTAAAAGCACTCACTTCCTTTGCCCTCTAAATTCTCAAGCAAAGGATTTTGTTTGAGAGTTTAGAGGGGAAGAGAAGAGATAGTTTTGAAGAAAAAATGAAAGGACTTAGTTAAAAGAATAGAAAGATTTAGGTAGGGAAGATTTCTGATAATTTATTTTTATTCAAAAACTAAAATTGCCGGAATAAAAAATTATATCGGAGAGGAGTTGGAAAGATTTTGAAGAATTTAGATAAATTATTCAAATATAATTTATATTGTTATAACATTTTAAAAATTAAAAATATGTCAATAATAAACATTCATTTATTATTTTTATAAAAAAAAATTGATGTTTTTTCTTTGTATTTTCAAAAAAAATCATTTTTCAAATCTTCTCTTCTCTTTCCTTTCTTTACAAAGTTCCAAACAAAATTGAAGTTCTAACAAAAAATTTCTGAATTAATGAATTGAAAAAGTGTTTCCAGAGTTGAAACCTTATCTAACTAGATAATCATACCAAGAATTACCTTATCTAAAAGTAGGAGATATCATTTTTGAATTTAATCGTTATACATTGATAATGAAAAATGATTTTATACTGTCAATTAATTTAATAAATTATTAAACTAAGTCATATCAACAAAGAGTTTAATTGAAATACACTGACGATGTAAAAAAAATTATATTGTTTTCACTCAACGGTTGATTTTTTAAAATGATTTGACTTTTATTTTACTTTTTATTAAAGTAATCTATTTAAATTGTGATAATGTATTAATAGTGTAAGAAAATTTATACTGATAGTACATATCAATTAATTTCATTAGTAATTTAAAATTTACAGTCTAGTAAGACGAAATTCATGATGGTGAAATTTAATACTGTTAATACATATCTATATAATATTCTAAATTATTATAATATAAGTTTAACAATCGAATCATTTACGCAACTTCTTAATGGAACATAATAATACTGTTTGTAGTTGCACACATTATATATATATATATATATATATATATATATATATATATATATATATATATATATATATATATATATATATATATATATATATATATATATATATATATATATATATATATATAAATTTTTATATTTTAAGCAGCAAATAAAATATTTTACGAGGAACATATTACTATTATTAATATTAGTATATAGGGTTAATACCATTTTATCCCCTGCCATATAGGTCATTTCTGGTTTACCTCCTGTAAAATTTTTTTAACCTGTGGATTTTGACTTTAGGGGCTAAAAAGTTAGTATTTTGAAATGGCAAGGTTGTTTTTCAAAAAAAAATTTTTACAGGGGGTAAACCAGAAATGACCTATATGGCAGGGGGTAAAATGGTAATAACCCTAGTATATATTATATAATTTGTACTAACTCTATCCTCCCATAAAAATTACATCAGAACTTTTTAAATCTCATTTCAGCCTTATTTTTAATTAGAATACATCATGGTGTATTTTCTATACTATTTACATAATTATATTAGGATGAATTAGTTTGTGTAATACGGTGGGAGAACTGACTTTTTTAAAATGTTGCGGTTAAGCAAAAGTCGCCACCGACTTTTATTTTATCCAATTTATAGAAAGGCTAAAAGAACAGAAAAAAACTTTTTTTGAAAGAGATTGAGTTCAGGTTGCACCCTTTGCACCCTTTGGGAGAACTGACTGTTTTCAAAATGTTGAAGTGAATAGAAAAAGGATTTGAATAAGGACTTTAGCTTGTAAATAAGCGTAGCCTTGTTTTTGAAAGTTTTTGAAAAAAGAAAGTTTGAATTTAAACCAGAGCAAGCAATTAGAAGCAATTACCATAAAATTAAAAGTTTCTGTTCTTTGAGCTTTTCAGGGCTATCCTTACCATAGGAGGGTAAGAAGTCCTTTTATTGGATGTAAAGGGTCATCGAGGTTATCGTTCGCCCTAAGACTGACCCTGCCATAAAGAGATCATATAACCGAAGGCAACATCGAAGGGACTTATGATCTTTAGTGATGATAATGAACTGAGGGCAACATTTGCTAAGGTATCCTCGTATCTGAGGGACTTGACTATTCTTAAATTCACAAGGCAACAGGCAACAAGAAAGGTTACCATTAAAGGTGTGTGGGTGCACAATCACGTGGTTAATTCAGATATATTATCTTATTAATGATTCTAAATCCAGTTCAAGGTTTTCACGCCCTAAATTACTAACCACGCAATATAAAGCAGAAAAAATAAAAACCCTAATTAACTATTACATCCTGTGAGCAGTTACATAATAAGGAAAAAAATTGTGGGCGAACCACAAGAAATAATTAAGTAGATGATACCCTGCAATGATAAGGCAAAAATAAACTCGTGGACAAACCACAAGAAAATACAAAGCATTGTAACCCTGCAAGGCAAAAAATATAGTTGGCAAGGATAAGATCAAGGTTAGAAAATAAGATTAACAAAAAAAACAATTTAAAAATAAATTAGTGGCTAAAAACGTTTATGGGCAAGCAACCTAGACATACAGTTAACGGACAACACCTAACCAAGACCCCTATGGCTACTATGGTTCTAAAATAATCCCTATGGCTACTAGGGTTCTAAAATAATCGAGGCTAGACAAATCCTAAAAAATTAATTATTGGTTTTTAACATAATTAATTTTAAAATCGACTAATCCTGATTAAATTATTTTATTAACCCCAATTTAATTATCCTAATTAATTTTAATTATTCAACCTAATTAAATTAATTAATTAACCTAATTGAATCAATTAACCTAAATTAATTAATCCTAATTTTTAAATCAATTAAACTAAATTTAATTAATTAAATCTTGGCCTAATTAATTTTATAACTAAAATAATTATTAAACCTAAAACAAAAATTATTTGAATAAAAAACAACTTTTTAAAAAGGTTTTTTAAAAAAAGTCTTATAGAAAAAGAAAAGAAAATAAAGAAACTATACAATTAAAAATATAAAAAATTGAAAATCTGGCTTCCAGATCCTATGTGGCAGGCCTCTGATGGCTCACGGTGCACCTGCGTACCTAAAGACGTTGGATCCAGAGGGAGGATGATCAGACGGCTGGATGCTGAGGACGCGTTGTGGTACTGTGAGAAGGCGTACCTGTGATCCCCAATTTTTTATTCTTCCAACACGCGCGTGATTGCTCCAATGAGGGAGCGACACGCAGTCGTCTTCCTCGTTCGTCCATGGCCTAAATTGGCTACGAAAGCTTGCTAGAGTTTAGCTACGAATCTGCGACCAAATATTCGTAGCCAATTTCACGATCCCTAAACCTGCACAGAAACGCAACAAAAACGAAAACAATCAACCCAGATCGACTCTAATTGATCTTGCGAACCCAATGGACCTATTAATTGGACCTGGAATTGCCTCTAACCCAGAATCCCTCTTTTGAAGCATACGAACCCTAACAATGGCAAACTATATTTCCTGCACGTGAGCTTTAAATAACCAATCCAGAAATGTCATACACATTCATATGAACACAAATATGCAATTGAAACAGGTTTTTGAGGTATGAATCATGGTAATCGAAAATTTAAAGTGAAGTGCAAACCGTGGTGAATTGGGACGCGTTCTTGATGCTTCAAGCCTTGAATAGGACTGGGAAACGATCACTGACGCTCCAGGTAGATGTTTTGAGTCTCCAAAACGCCTTGAATTGGCCTCTAACTCCAAAAACGATTTTGATTTTCTTTGGAACTTTTTAAGAGGAAATAGGGTTCTTGGAGGCCAGGAATTCTTGTGCTTTAGGTCTGCAAGGCTTGCTTATATATGGGAGATCAAATTAGGTTAAGAAGATTGAACAAAATCTCTTTGAATCAATCATTTGAAATTTGATTTCAATATGATTTTTAATGTTTCTAAAATTGGTCAAATTCAATCTTTTTCAACCAATCTTTCCTTGCATGAAATTATATTGGATATGAGGTATAATTGATGATTGAATTTGGTTCAAATCATATCCCTCAACCAAATCTTTGATTTCTACTTGATTTATTTGAATTTAATCACTTTTTAAATGAATAAAAATTCATATAAAATCAAATAAATCTCAAAAATTTGTGGCAATTGGATTGAATGTATTGGATAACTGTTGGGTGAAGATTAGGTCAAGAAAGATTGAGTCTCTTTGCAAAAAGATTCATTTTTGAGCCTTTTTATTTCACAATTTCCTTCTCAAAATTGTCCAACTTTGACAAAACATATCTCCCTCAATTTTTAAGATATGGAAGAGTTCTAGAACTTTTTGGAAACCTCAACATGTCCTCTACAAGCCACTTTCGAAGCTTTTTTCTATTTGAAGATTTTATCTTGATGATATGGGCTTTGACAAAAAACTGCTTTTGGTTGACTTTCAAAAAGGACCTATAATAATTTGATCCATATCTCTCAAATGAAGCATTTTTAGACTTGGCATGTGAGAGACAAAGTTGTAGAGAATTCAATTTCCTTCAAATTGAGCTTTGGATGGAAAATTTCTGATGTTCCATGTGAATGTTATGGCTGGTCAAAGTTCAGTTGACTTTAGGTCAAAAAACCCTAATTTAGAAACTTTAGGTTTTGTTGATTTCTGAACTTTCCTTGATGAATCATGATCAATTCTTGATCAAATGATGAATGATACTTCAAAATAAGGATGTTGGCAAAAAATCAGGAATTTTGACTGTACTTTGACCACAGTTGACTTTTAGGTCAAACTAGTCGACTGTTGACTTTCTGAGCAATTGACTGGGCAATTCTTGGAATTGAAGCCTGAATTTTGTCATGGAGATAGTTTGAAACATCATAAGTCATATGAAACCCTTTGGAGGCCTTGATCCATCAATTTCCTTTAAAGAATTCAAAACCCTAGTTCAGGAGGTCTTTGATTAGGACAGTGAGCCTTAGATTAACCCTTAGGTCTTGAACCTCTGTATGAGCTTGAATTTTTTTAAAAATAAGATGGGCAAATTTTGGGGTATGACAGTTTGAAATTAAGTCAAACCATAAACTTTTATTTGATATTTATACCTTTATAATACTAAAAAATAAATTAAAATACATAATACGCAAATTGTTTATAGCATATCTTTATGAATTAGGAGAGGATAATATCTAATCATATTAAAAAAAATTAAATTTTTTTGGGCTAGTGGGATACCCATTGCCCATACGGGCTGACCCATATTTTTTAGGGCTTTTTTTGGGTCGGTCTTAAAAAGGCTTGGATATAAATGAGCTCGAAAAATAAGGCCCAAGCCCTAACTTTTTTTGGGCCTGATGGGTTGGCCATGGACTTCAGCCCATTTTGACAGCTCTACTTATGAGGCCCAACGTCACTAAAAACAAGGAAAGACAACTAAGAGGATATTGGAAAATTTTTTAAAAGTCAGATTAATAATCGAGGCAAAGTACACCACCTACTTGGTTATCAAATGTTGTATTGGTGAGAAACTTAAACAAGTAACACATGTGTGACGATTATTCAAACATGAATCAAGCATATTCCAGAGATGTCTATCATTTGCCCAACATAGATAAACTAATGGACAACTCGTCTGGTTTAAAACTACTATCATTCATAGGTGCGTCTTCAAGGAAAAATCAAATTCATATGGATCATAATGACAACACTAAAATAACATTCATGGCTGCTACATGGGACTTTTGCTACATGGTGATGCCTTTCCGTCTCCAGAATGCAAGAGTAACATACCAAAGGATGATGAAAAATGTCTTTTAAGGTAAATAGATGACATGCTTGAAGTATACATGAACGACGTGATATTAAACTACAACAAAGGAATCAATCATACAACCCACTTATAAGCCATCTTCAAGGGAGTTAGAAGGTACAACATGCAGTTAAACAATGAGAAATGCATATTCGGGGTGAAAATTATGAAGTTTTGGGGATATGATCTCACATAAACAGGGATAAAGGTCTATCTTCACAAGTTCAAGATTGTGATCAACATGTAAATTTCAAATATCTAAGAGCGAGATTCAACAACCAAACAATATGTTAATTGAATTATCAAGGTTTATTTCAAAATTGGATCATCATTCCCTACCATTCTATAAATTATCGAGGAGTTAGGAGAACTATGAGTTGACACCCGAATGTGAGTCATTGTTTACTAAGCTCAAAGAAGTGTTGTCTCAATATCCTACTTTGATAAGGCCTTAGGCAGACAAAACCCTATTCACTTATTTCTTTATGTTCACAAATGTTGTATGGCCCCTTTTGGGACAGGAAGACGATGTCCTAAAAGTTAGTATAATCCATTCGTAAGGTATTGCAAGGTTCAGAGTTAAGGATCCAAAATATCGAAAATATCACTTTGACCTTTTTGACAATGGCCTGAAAAAATGAGGCATAATTTTTAGCTTTAAACATCGCAATAAAGACCAACCACTCGATCAAGTAAGGATTGCTTAAACAAAGTTTAGTATGGAGAGTAAAAAAATGGGTTGTCAAGTTTTTCAAGATTTTCAACTTTGATATCTCTTATGAATCTCAAATAGCTCTCAAAGCTTATACCATGAAGATATTTCATAGATAAAGCCACTTCTAAGATGTAGGACGCACCCTCCAAATGGACGTTACATGTTGATTGCTTTTCCAACGTCAAGGGCAGCAGAACATTGATCTATTAAAAAAGTGACAAAGGACTCGCCACATAAAGAGTGCACTCTATGATGCCATTTTGAAAACCAATTAACCTCATGTCAACAATTTAGGCAGTTTCAGTTTCAAGTTCTAAATCTCTAAGCTCTTGGGGAGAATGGGAAATGACTCCACCATAGCCGACAACAAACTCTTATATTGGAAAAGGTTTCCCCCAGTATTAGAAGGATGATATTTCCTCTTGTTGGTATTAGTTAGACCAGGAGACTTGGTAGTAGAAGACCGGGTTGTCCCAAAGGAAACGTCGCCTCTAGGAGCAATAAATATGAGTGCATTGTCCTTTACAAAAGGATGAACAGTTTAAAAAAAGGTTATAGACAAAGTGAAAACTTCATGAGCACCAACTGTGGGACTAATGGAAGGACATCTAACAAGAACAAAATGGTTGGTGTTAGCGGTAATGTTATCATCATTTGAGGTCATATCTTCATAAACAACTTTGCTTTTATTGTCAGCCTTTTATTTGATATCTTTGGCCATATTATATGCACAAGAAAACCATAAAAATCATTAAAATAAAGAGAAAACAACAATCCAGTTTACCAAACCACATAATTAACTAAGAATTTCATATACTTCTTCCATGCTCAATGTAGTCGCCGAATATCAAATATCTATATATCAATCCCTAGTCTTAAACTACCCTAAATCCCTCTCGACACAAGTAGCTTTGTCAAGGCTAAGAAGTATCTGCATTACACAACCCCTCTCAAGCTTGCTTAAATTTGTGTCAAAAGATAATAACTCCTTTCAAGGTCTCTTATAATGCAACCAACTCCAATAATCGTGAAAACACCAGGCGTTACCCCACCACCATTCTTCCTTATCTCAGAAGAACCTTTTTTGTCATGGACCACAATATCAAGAATCTAAATTTGATGTTTTTAAGAGTTTCGCCAAAAAATTCAAGAATTTTATTAGTTTTTTGAAAGAAATTAATGACATATGACGTGTGGTCATTTAAGTAATGACATACTAACTCATATGAACGAGAAAAGGGTGAAGATATCCTAAACCAATGTTTGATGTTTTAAGTAATGACGTACTAACTCATATGAGCAAGAAAAAGGTGAAGAAAGCACGAACCAATGTTTGGTCATTTAAGTAATGACATACTAACTCATTAGTGTGAATTAAGGCCCAAAAATTCGAGTGAAGTTGGGACAATGTCATTTGTAGCTACCCTAAGATTTTCTTTTTAAGCTTTGAGAAAGGAATAAAAACCCCATTTATTCTTAAAAAAGATGTAGTACATAGGGAACACATAGGTGGGGGTGTCCAAAGAAAATCTGATCTTAGGAAGATTGAAATTCAACTGTCCAACCTTTAGGGCCCCTTATAGGTCTGTAGTCATTTCATATGGGTCATACTACTCTAGAATATGAATATATAGACGTTACCCCTAAGTAATAATCACCTACCCTTTCTTATCGTTCAACCATTGTCATATTCACAAGTTTCCCCAAGGAAAGATACATGACAGTCTTTTCCATTACATATATTTACACAAAAAAAACATGAGTTCGGCGAGAGAAACACCACTTCCAAGAACTTTAATGATCACTCAAAAGTAATTAGAAAAGTCTCTCCAATTCTCATTTGGTTGACCAATGATGAAAGGGAGTGAGGGTAAGAGTCGCACGCGAAAAGTTAGCTCCTCCATTGAAAGCATACTCGTTTTGCCCACACTTTTTAGTGGAACTAGTCAAGATTTTAGACCCGCATCCTTTAATGTGCTCGCTCCGCTCCATTATTTTCTGGACTTTTGCGAGCGCAGCCTTTTACTTACAATTTTGCAATTTTTAGGCTTAAAAGGCCTAATGCTCGCGGGCATGTTCTACCTTCACTTTTTTGCAGTGCCAGCTAAGATTTTAGGCCCACACCCTCAAATATGTTTGCCCTGCCTTGCACAATTTTTTGTGAGTTTTTGTGGGGCGGGCCTAAACATCGCGGACATGTCTGTTTACCACCTTTAGATGAAACAGCATATTGCCCAATAATTGTTTGCCACCTCATTAAGAGTCGCAACTCTGAAGTCTCAAACCATAATGACAAGAATGTTATACGTGCGACATTTATGTCACACTTATTCATAAATCAACATTCCTTATAAGGTTGGGCCAATATGAAGAAACCAACAAATTCCATCTCATTCTAACAAAACAGAAATGAAAGAAACTGGAAAGTCAAGTTAGATTTCAAAGAAAATTCTTCATAAACAAATTCCAAACATGGACCATGAAGTTCATGGCGCATGTAGAAACTCAAATTAATCTAACTAAGTCACGACCCAGCTTCGTGTGTACAAACTCGAGGGCTATTGTTTGAGTCTGGGCTAGTTCTCAATCCACTAAGGTCTTGATAACCGGAGTCCAAGTAATAGGACAACCCAAAAAGAATATTGAATTCACATACATCACATGTCAAGACGTCTCAACCTTTCTTAACCGTCATTATAATCAAGACTATTGATTTGATTGACAATTGGGAGACACATATCACTTGGAGGAAGCTTTTAGATCCTCCTAAAAGTTTTAAAAAAACCATATCTATTTCAGGTACACAGTATCCTAACCCTAAAATTTCACGTTTACAATTTTCACTAACTCGAGTGTCAATATTTATAGACACTCTATTAGTATTACCATACCAGAGCAAAAGGATACTAAAATTTGTCGTTGATCCTTCAATGAAAAGAAAAAAATATGTCACCCGATCAAATATCTATAGTTTGTAACTAATATTAAAATTTATTTTTAAAATTTTACTATAACATAATTATATTGATGTTGAATAATTATATGATTGGTAGATATCTAACTGAATTTCATAGTAATAAAATGTTCATTAATAAAAAACGGTTTAATATACAGTTTCAATATAAAATATTTTTTGAACGACACCCAATAAATATCACAATATTTCCATTTCTAACTACCTTACAAAAGTGGGATTGTGTGATAATATATCAATATTTTCATTAAATGTTTACACCAAAACTATATAATATCTTTTTACACAAATATAATGATCAACAACACTACGAACTATACACTTTTATATTACTTTATCTCCGAATTAAATCAACTTTTATATTATAGTTTAGTTTATAGAGTGCATAACACTACTAAGAAGCGCGTGTAGAGAGTTGCAGATAAATATGGATAAATTGTAATAATGGTACTAGTAGGATATACAGACAAAACAAATATTAAGATAATGTATAATAATTAATATTAAATTATTATTTATTAGTAATAATATAAATATGATATGTATATATGATATGTATATATATATATATATATATATATATATATATATATATATATATATATATATATATATATATATATATATATATATATATATATATATATATATATATATATATATATATATATATATATAGATTACTACCGTTGTTCCTGAATTGTAGTGCTAACAAGTCACTGTGAAGGGTCCGTTTACGACACTTCATCTCTTCCTTCAAATTTGAATCTCTAAAATCCAAAACAAAAGCATTGAAAAACTGTATACGATTTGTGATTATTCCAGTGATCAAAATCATCAAAATGAGTAGCAAAAAAGGGCACACGGTGATGAACGTTGGAGCTGATGGAGTTGCCATCATCACCATCATCAATCCTCCTGTCAATTCTCTCTCCTTTGATGGTATTATCATCTAGTTTTGATTCCTCGTTTCTATTCTCCGATCTGTTTTTCGCGTAATGCTGATTAATTATTACGAAAATTGAGATGTTGTTTATGATGCATGTCGCAGTATTGCAAAGTTTAAAGGAGAGTTTTGATCAGGCTGTACTGAGAGATGATGTCAAGGCAATTGTTGTTACAGGTATTGCAATGTGCTTTTGAATTGAATAGCGTTCAAATTGGATAATGTTCAAACAATTCGGCATTTGAATATATTCAAATTTGATGACATAGAGATAATCTTTGTCAACTGGTTTATAGCTGTAGCATTATAGCTGAATCTTTTGTTTCTTTATTAGGTGCAAAGGGAAAATTTTCTGGAGGTTTCGATATTTCCGCATTTGGTGGTCTTCAAGAGTCAAAAGGTACTTCATATTATTTTGGAAGTGAAGTGGTGTCTGTCAATTGTATTTGTAGTTATGTTTATATTATAGTAACCCTTTCCTTACATTCATATAGAGCGTCCGAAACCCGGGTGGATATCGATAGAAATTGTCACCGATACAATAGAAGGTAAGTTGATTTTCATAAATTTCTTTATTTACAAATTGCTTTCTCTTGTTTTTTGCTATGCTGAATCATTTAATCAATTCATTTCATATTTCAGCGGCAAAGAAACCCTCAGTTGCTGCCATTGATGGCCTTGCCTTGGGCGGGGGATTAGAAGTTGCAATGGTAAGAGTTACTACCTGTTAAGAAAGAAGAAACGTTTTCTCATTATTTTCTACAAATATATTGCCGGTTCTTTCTCATATAGGCATGCAACGCACGAGTATCAACTGCAACTGCTCAATTGGGTTTACCTGAACTTCAGCTTGGGATAATTCCTGGATTTGGAGGTAGTTGATTGAAGTCAATTAATTACTTTCTATCTTCAAGTTGACTTATTTTGTGTTTGTGTGTGACTTGAAATTGAGTGCATTGAGAAGATACTGAAAAAGCAATTGAAATGAGATATCATCACTTAATCGTCATTTATGCGATTAGAACTGTTCATATAAGGAGAGTTCTCTGCCTATAAAGGACTTATTTTCCCGTTGTCTGTAAACGACTTATTTTCCCTTTGTGTATATACATATTTTTTTTCTTTGGATTATCCCTGTTTAAATTTTATAGACATGCTTTTAATGAGTTTATTAATTAAGTGAAAGTTCATACCTGAGGTGATGGCTTGCTACCTTGATTCTTATGTTAGATAGAATCATAGACATCAAATAATTTGAAATAAGCAATAAAAACAGAAAGAAATTCGACCATGAGTGCCAGCGACTGTCTTATGTGTAATTATTCTTATTCATTTTTTTTCTTTAGCAATGTTAACCTTGAGCTGTAAATTTTGTCTTAGGAACACAGCGACTTCCTCGTCTGGTTGGTCTGACAAAGGCACTTGAAATGATGTTGGTATGCCACAAATTTTGCTCTCTTATATATAATTTTGTGATTCTGTTGAATATGAAGAACTAAACTTAAAACCTGATCTATCCAATTTCATGGTTGTTGATAGATGAAACAACTTATAGACTCTTATCCATTCAAATTTCATCATAATAAACAGGTTTTTGGTTCAGTTCTCCATTTGGAATGGACTTGCATTTTTCATAAAATATTTAAGAGTTGTGACATCAACATCACTATCCAATGATTTTCAAATTAATTTCCTTCGTTCTTTTATTCTCTAAATTAAGACTTCCAAGTCAGTGAAAGGGAAGGAAGCTTTTAACTTGGGGCTTGTAGATGCTTTGGTGTCACCTGATGAGTTGGTGAACACTGCACGCCAGTGGGCCCTGGATATGTTGAACAGCAAACGGCCATGGATTGCCAGTCTTTACAAGACTGCAAAATTAGAACCTCTTGGGGAAGCTAAAGAGATATTGAAATTCGCACGCGCTCAAGCTCAAAAACAGGCTCCTAATCTCAAGCATCCTCTTGTTTGCATTGATGTTATTGAAGCGGGAATAGTTTCTGGTCCCCGTGCAGGACTCTGGAAGGTTATATCTATCTCCAGTATACATTTTACCCCAACATATTACTGTTGCAGAAACGTTTATGACATTGTGTTTGATCTTTGAAGGAAGCTGAAGCATTTGATGTACTGGTACAATCAGAAACTTGCAAAAGCTTAGTTCACGTATTTTTTGCTCAAAGAGGAACAACTAAGGTTTGTTGAAGTTTTGTATTCTAGCTTAAAAACACAGTTTAAACTAATGCATATAAGTTTTGGGAAGAAATAATCTTCTACTCTTGTTTCTCTTCTTTTACGTATTTCTTTTAAAGAAGACTATGATGTACTCCCATCACCCCCTTTTAAAGGTCACCCCTAGCTCATGTGGTGCTCGATTTGTCAATTAAGCCTCAAGGAGTTTTTGCTCTGCTCACTTTTTACATGTAGGGAGCAGATACATGGGACCGAGTCTGACCTTTTAACTCCACTACATCTTTAACTTAGGGATATATGCCCAACTGGTGGCTATATAGGAGAATTATGGCCAAAAACTGAATTTGGCCTTTATTTCCCTTGAAGTACCTTTTATTTTAGATTATACGGTAATTGATATAGAGGACTAAATTGTTGTTTCCTGTGATAAAAGTGATACCGTTTGAGTATTATATTTGGGTGAGTAATTATAGTTCGACAAGATTGTTCATACAGTTTATTTTAAAACTGTATTAGTTTATAATCATTGTTTGCAATGCTTAGGCTTGATGTGAATAGGATGATACCTCCTTTCAAGATGGTCATGTTTTCCCCATTTCTATAATTCTGCTGACAATTTCAAATCTTGAAAATTTTGAATCCTAACACATCTTGAATCTTTTCCTATTCATATCTTAAATTTGAAAGTAGTGTTTTTAAATAAGGTTGTTAACACGCACTAGCCTGGTTCTGTATACTGTGTTTTGCAAATATTCTATAGATATGAATTTTCCAATATCTTTTGGCATCAACAGGTACCTGGGGTTACCGACCGTGGTTTGGTTCCAAGACAAGTGAAGAAGGTTGCTATCCTTGGTGGAGGACTAATGGGCTCTGGAATAGCAACAGCTTTAGTGCTTAGTAATTATTCTGTCATATTGAAAGAAGTAAACCAGAAATTCTTGGATGCCGGTCTCAATAGGATTAAAGGTGAGTACGAATTCTCTCAGTTGGCTTTCCTGGTATTCACACTTCACCTTTGATTAAAAACTTCAGTCATTCTATTCTGATATAAATATTTTTCCTTTTTGTGCAGCGAACTTACAGAGCAGTGTTAGGAAAGGTAAATTGACTCAGGAAAGATTTGAAAAGACCTTCTCTCTAGTCAAAGGTTCACTCGACTATGAAAGTTTCAGAGACGTGGACATGGTGATAGAGGTGCTAGAATGAACTCCCATATAAATTTTCTTGTGGAGTCTGACATTCATTTACATCGTCACATTGTATGTTATCCAAAGCTTCAGCAAAACATAAACTGTTTCATGTTTGGGCAGGCTGTTATTGAGAATGTTTCCTTGAAGCAACAGATCTTTGCTGATCTTGAAAAGTATTGTCCCCCTCATTGTATACTTGGTAGCAACACTTCCACAATTGACTTGAACCTGATCGGAGAAAAGACCAAGTCTCAAGATCGAATTATTGGAGCCCATTTCTTCAGGTGGTATCTTATATCTGATAAACTATTTTTCCGCCTGCTGTATCTTTCTAACTGAATTTGACTTGTGCTTCTGCAGTCCTGCACATGTTATGCCACTTCTGGAAATTGTACGTACCAAGCAGACATCTCCTCAAGTAATAGTTGACTTGTTAGACATTTCAAAGAAGATAAAGAAAACTCCAGTGGTGGTTGGAAACTGTACAGGATTTGCTGTTAATAGAATGTTCTTCCCATATACACAAGCAGCTCTTTTGCTTATTGAACGTGGCACAGATGTTTATCAAATTGATAGAGCAATCACCAAATTCGGAATGCCAATGGGGCCTTTAAGGTATTAATGCCTGGATAAGTTCTTGACATCAACAGCTACTTCTCGAAGGGTCTAGTTTGTAACATAATTAATTTTGCAGATTGGCTGATCTTGTTGGTTTTGGTGTGGCGGTTGCAACTGGCTCCCAATTTGTTCAGAATTTTCCTGAGCGAACTTACAAATCAATGCTTATTCCCCTTTTGCAAGAGGATAAGAGGGCTGGTAATGAACATAAACTCTACATTAGTTTGAAGATACAACTGTGGAATATAACCAATTAAGAATAAATTCCCTGGTGTTTTTATACTAAATAATCCACTGATTTGCGTTATACAACACTTGTTTCTAACAGGCGAAGCAACTCGCAAAGGCTTTTATTTGTATGATGATAGACGCAAGGCCAGTCCTGATCCTGAACTAAAGAAATTTATTGAGAAAGCTAGGAGCATTTCCGGTGTCTCCGTTGACCTCAAGGTATTTTCATTCATCCTTTCATAATTTATGCCATTTTATTGGCTGGTGAGAAACAAAATGCAAAGTAAAGGCAAATTCCACCGGAACTGATGTTGTGGATCTGAACCTGAACAGCTTGTCAAGTTACAAGAGAAGGACATCATTGAGATGATCTTCTTTCCAGTGGTGAATGAGGCTTGTCGTGTCCTTGACGAAGGTATTGCGGTCAAAGCAGCAGATCTTGATATTTCTGCTCTCATGGGCATGGGTTTTCCAGCTTACAGGTCTGTCTTGGTAAAATTATTCGGCATGTTTTCCTAAACTTCATAATTATTCTTAATATTTTTTGGATTGATTTCTTCAGGGGAGGTATCATATTCTGGGCTGACTCTCTAGGATCGAAATACATTTATTCAAGATTAGAGAAATGGTCAGAGTTGTATGGACCTTTCTTCAAGCCCTGTGCCTACTTGGCTGCAAGAGCTGCCAAAGGAATTCCTCTGGTTAGTAACCTATGCTTGTTTATTTCCATTTATGCATACATGTCCTGCTATTCAATTGATGATACAGCCTTATCTTAAGAGATGTGAATATGTGTTGAGAAGAGCCATAGAAACATGAAGTATTGTCGCCTTTTCTTTTAGTACAATTCCAAAATTCATTGTGGCCTTTTAAGAAGAGTTACTCTTTCACTATGGATAAGTTTTATACTATAAAATGTTCTATTAGCCTCTAATGGAATTTGTGCTGTTTATTACAGGGTGCCTCAGTGGAGCAATCTAAGTCACGGTTGTAGGATACTGATAGCCCCGTTACGTGATTATTTAATCGAATTTTATTTTCCCCTTTCTTTCTCCTAAATCATAATAATATAGTTGGAACTGAAGAAAGATCTAAATAATGTATGATGAGATAATAATTGACTACAACATAAATGTTTGGTCAAAATAGAAGTACCATAGGATCAGGTATATGAATTTCTCCACTTTTAATGTGTTTGTTGTTGTTACTTACTAGCACCAATAATGGAAGTATTGAGTTGTTGGCTTAAATGGATGGTCATTGTGGTATGTGGTGATGAAATGAATGAATTGCTTCTGCCACTAATAATGGCAACATTGATAATCCTAAATAATGCAACAATTAGCAGATTCTATCTATATGAGCAACAAGCCTTGTAATTTTCCTCAAAACATGTGATAGTGACTCAGGCTGACATCCTGATTTTGAATACAGAGGAAATTCATTTTTTTGCTTAACCCATTAAGCCTTTGATTTAATTGGCTCTTTAAGAGCCTTATTAGTAATGCTAGCCGTGACTTAGAAGGTACAACCTGTTGAAGAATATGGACCATCATAGCCTGACCAGCTACAATCTGCTTAAATTGTTGTCAGGATTGGGCAGTTATTTGGATTGGCTAGCTACATTGATTTGAGCACCATATCTTTGATAACTTTGCCTCTATCTCACATATAAATTACAGTATTTCACAATTTATTTAACTAAGTTATCTGTAGTAGTAAAATAGACAATGCTTTCCCCATTTTCTTCATGTTGGCTCCTGAGCAATAATGCTTTCTTTGGACTACAAAGAGAAAAGAAAAGAATGTTGAAAGAAAGAAAGTGAGGGAAATGGGAATGGAAAATGAGGTGGATTTTTCATTGTTTGAAATGAGGGAAAAGAAAGATATATAACTATAAAATAACATAAATACTCTTATATCTATAATTAATATAACTAATATTTATATAATTATATTTAATATACAGGCTAATAATATTCATAATAATATGTTTAATTTAATATTTGAATATAATTAAATGGGTTGTGAAATGTGGGGATTCGTCTGATAAGATTGGAAGATGCACTAGTGGTTGGAATCATGTGTCAGCCTTTTGACGAGGTCTCACATGCTCTTATGTCTACTACGTGGATATTGCTACGAGGATATTTTATATGGGCTTTTTTCTTTGGGTCTCTAATTGGTCCAAAATAAATTAAGCTAATGATAGTTAGTTTGGGGAATTGCTTCTTCCACCCTTAGTGGTGGAGAAACACCATAGGAAAGTCCAAAAATACTCTACTAATTCGGAAGTGCATTTTTGGACTCACCTTTTTCACACCAAATACATGCGTAAATGAATCTCATCTCTTTTCTGCCTAAAATTAGTCCGGAGATGTACTTCCATATTCACCTTCACGCACCTTATGCATTCCTAGCTAAGAAACTCTCATTTACACGTAAATTAAATCGGAGATGCATCTCCGTATCAAAATAGGGATATGCACTTTCGTCTTCACCCTATACAGTAAATTTTAAAATTTTTATAGAAAAACACCGATGTAATGGACCATGTATTATACCTATATTATCATAATAATTTATGTTTATAAATTAAACCATATACATATCAAAGAAGATGAAAGTGCCATATAAAAATCCCGAGTTCTTAATAAAGTCAAAATAAATTACAAGCGATAACAGTGCTCTTAATATTAATAATATACTACTCCATATCCCGAACCCCATGTTCCTACATTATCTCTTGTACTACAGTGTCATTTGTGCCTCAGTAAGATTGACATCTACGATGCCCTCCCAAGAGAGTCTCCCAAAAAGACTATTCTGTCTATACCCATTTGTGCAACATCCATCATACATTAACATGTAGGCAACACATCAACATCATAGTCTGCCCTAACTTACTCCTCCTTTAATATCTCCTAATGAGATGGTCTAGGTGGATCTTCCGAAGCATCTGGTGTTATATAAGCACGTGACACTCTGAAATGCCATTGAACGTAGCAGAATGCATAACCCTAATCGCTAGGAGCTACGATATATCGTGCTTCAGTTGATACTAGATGATTAAGGAAATCATCATGCATGACATTTACATCTTTGCGAAGCATAGTTAGAGCAGGAATCTCTTGGCAAAAACTGCATATACCTGGACTAGCGCATGACGCACTCAGATAAATATGGATACATCAAACATAACCCACAAGTAAACCACCAAGAGTAAAGTCTATGTCCTCCAAGGGAAGCATCTGATGGTGATTTACGTACGCTTGGAAGTGTATATCCTGCTACTATGCGTTCAAGATACACTCTAAAGGCCTCAGTCGCCTGATTCCTTTTGAGCAAGACAAATGCACAAGCACGTGGCATATCCTCATTGTAGGTATCAACATATGACCAGCCAAATATGTTTGGGAAGTAGTGGAGGATCCATGTCTGAAAATTATACATATGAATTATTAGTAATGGCACAACACAAGTGTTATAAAAATGGTACATAAATATTGATGGATGCAAATATATTACCGTCATCAGCGTGCAATTAGCTATCAACTATTTGATCTTTCACATATAACTTTCAACTAACTTGGAGTACAGGTAGACCAAAGTGATCCTTAGTTGTACTCATGAATCTGTTCCAAGTTAGCGAAGAATTCAAGGTAAACCACATCCATGTAATTTGCACTATTATCCATATATGGACGTGCCAACTAAGTACAACAAGTATACTCTTTATGCATATGCTACATGCTGCATAACCTGCTCATTATCACCATCGCTTGCTCTACCGCTCTGAATTATTGTAGATACAACCTCTCTAGGAATTCAAATCTAGTATGACACTTTCGGGTGTCTTCTATCTTCTCTTGGCCAGCTCCCAAATAGGTCAACATCATCTCTAGTACCTCATCTATGATAATCATGGAGTGGCCTCATAGAGTGGCACCCGTCACCATACAAGTTGATTTTGTAGGGATGAGTTATGTTAAACTCCAATTTTATCATGATATCATAAGCCTATCAATTCAGGTCACCCATCATTTATATATGTGCACCAACTTCAAAATAAGTGATGGGCGCAATGGGGTGTATTGGAAAAACCAAGTCCCACATATCGATAATTCATGTCACCCATTGTTTATATCCACACACCAAGCCCAATAGTGTTGGACATGAAGGGGTGTACTCGGAAAAACTCAAGTCTCACACTAGTTAAAGATAAAGCCAACAAAGGGTTTATATATAGTGGCACCCCTCATCTTACAAGCCATTTTGTAGGGATGAGTTAGGCCAAACTCTAAATCTACTAGGTCTAATAGTCTTCCCCTGATCGAAAGATGAAGCAGGCATGACACATCCTGTAGTGTGATGGATATCTCACGATGTGGAAAATGAAAAGATGACGTCTCAAAGTGTCATCTCTCAACGAACGCTGACAACATACCATAGTTAATAGTAGAATAATCGATCATGCATAAGTCTCACAACCCAAATAACTACATCACATTGTGAAATCATTGATCTTAAGGGTGATGCAACCTCACAATATTTTGGCCATGGTTGAAGCATTTTAAAGTATCACGCTCATTAAAAAATAAATCATCGTCAGAAACTATGAATATCATAACACATGTGTTTCAAAGAATAGATATAGATAAATTTTATCTCTTCGTTTCGCACTTGCCTAGCAACATGTCCAGATATAGAGGCAAAAACGATAAGTGGTACGTTCCTCCTCCAAACCTCTCGGGAACGACATCAACTTAGGGTGTTCTAACTTGGACCAGCGAGGCTTCCAGTGAATTAGAATGTGACACCTACCTCCTTTCAGAAGATGAAGATGGAGATGCATGAACCCCAAAAGTTGACGCCTCCACATCAAATGAACTAGAACCAATCGATGCTTGTAGAGTCGTGCTTTTTCCCTACCAACGATTCATGTTATGACACTCTGTGGAGCCTCATTCTATCTTGATTATCAGCCATAATACCTATAATTAAATCATACAAGCAATACATGGTAGGAAAAATCAAACCCAGATGAAACACAAAGAAAATAAAGGCAAACAATGCAGACAAACTAAATACAGAAATGTATTTCCAAATTTCTAGAAAATCAAAGTTTGGACGAATACTTAAGTGCATTTTCGTACTAACTCGCAAATCAAAAAGAACGAAAAATGGCAAAAATGCATGGATATCTTACTTTCTAAAAACACACTACTCATCTAAACTACCTATCAAACACATTGCTCCGTTAAATAACTTATCTAAACTACCTATTACACAATATGTCAAACACATTGCTCAATTTTTACAAATGTATGGATAAATAAAAAGTGTATGGAGAAATAAAAAACTTACCAAATGTGAGTTTGGTGTTGATCTCTTTAATTGATTAAATGTTGAGAGTATACATTTGGGAGTGAGCTAAGAGAGTTTGAGAGAGTAAAAGAGAAATGAGGAAGGAGAAGAGTCTGACACATTGTTGATTAAAAACGTGTTAGTGGGTGTTTGCACAGATTTCTGGCAAACAATCTCTAGCCTTTTTTTGAAGTTAACTTGCAGGATCGACTACAAAAATCCTAGACTTGTGTTAAGTTTGCAAATGTTGCTAGGTTGGATTGTAATGTTTGGGTTAATTTCAAACAAGATAAACGCAAGAAAATGAAGTAGAACAAAAAAGATTCAAACAAAGTAAAAGAGGACTTGTAAAGTATTAACTTGAAATGTAAATTTCTTTGTATGTAAAAGGTGGACGCTTACATACATGTCAGAAAAATAACTCGTTTCTCTCTTGAATGGGATACTTTAAGCGTTTTCTCTATAATGTAATGAAATGCGACCTTTAAAAATGAAACTTGCATCTACTTATATAGACAAATAAAACATAACTGTTATTCTATCTTGACCAATCCTAATCTGCCACGTCTTCACCCGTGCAAAACTTCCGTATGCCACTTTCCCACGTTCTATAACTACTTATTATGCACTCTCCACTACTTTAACATTTTCTAAAAAAACTCTCTAAGTCCTTTTGCTTTCATGTCGACATGACTAACTCTCTTTTGAAAACATTCCCTCCCGCCTTTGCCATGCTTGCCGACTTCTTTATGTCTCTTTTCTTGTCGACGATCCTTTGTTTGGTTTTTTGTATACCTTCCTCAAAGCCTTAGTCGAATTCAAAAATTTCTTAGTTAACAAATTGTCACCCAAAAGGCCAGCTTCAATTTTCGACCATGCTCGATCTACAAACTGAGCCTTTTTCGCTTGCTTGAAATTTTCGACGGTCACTTTATGCTACTGACGTCATTAGTCATGATTACCACTTTCTACGCTGCAATTTTTGAGGCTTTGCCATTATATTTCATGATTACTATTTACCCTTACTCCCTAGATCATGGGTTTTAAAGCTATCACTACCAACTCTCCCACTTCCTAGTAGTGGAACTGTTTCCTGTTGTACACATACCTGTCACCCGTTCTATTTTTGGTATTTGAGCTTCATATAAATATCATTTTCCCTCTTTTTTTTGGCTTTCCCACTCTGGTTCCCATGGGAAAGGGGGACTAGTAATCCAAAGCTTGTGTCGAGAGGTATGGGTACTGGCCAAGCATTGTTCCCACCTAGGAATCGAACTCGGTATTCCCCGAATTACATTCTTAGCAGGAGCTCCTTTACCATTGGAGTCCAAGTGCTTGGTTTTATTTTCCCTCTTAGTTGTGAATTTTTCTTCTTCTTTTCTCTCATTTGCATTCAATGAACCAGAAACCCTTTCTTCTCGTCTTGTTTGCTTTTTTTACCATGGAAATGATGTCAACTCCGATAAACACTCGTGATAACCCCATAGCTTTCTCGTTAACGGAAACAGAAGCCTTGCAAGGCATTCCTCAACCATCATCTTATGAAGAATCAAGAGCAAAAAAGTGGCAACAACAAATGTTGATTCCCTTCGTGGTGGACAACAAACTTTTTGGTTTCCATGGTCCTTTCCCATATGCGAAGACGAACCGTCGAAAGTCAAAAATATTTTCCCTTGTTATACTCCAGCAAAACCCCCAAATTTTGAAACAGGAGTTTTCAATTGAGAATCATGGACCCTTCTGCTACGGTCTTTCGATCTATGCCTGCCCCAAAGAATAAGGAATATTTGGCTTGGCTTAACAAAGTCTACTCAAAGTGTAAGGCACAGTGAGTGGATGCTGGCATTTTTGACGCCATTCAACTATCAAGGTATGCACACTGAATCAATCCTTGTATGATTCTTTCCTCAATCCTCTTTTGGGAAGGTTCGATCAACACTTTCCAGTTCCCTTGTGGCATGATGACGCCTACGTGATTCGATGTGGCAGCCATTACTCGCCTTTCTCTTTTGGGTGAAATTTTCGAACCCATTTTGGAAACAAACCATGAGTTCGACTTTGAACGTCCCAGCCTCAAACATTATATTACGGATCATCATGTCAAATACCAAGGAAGTCTCCGACTCAAAGCACATTGCCTTCTTAACTTTGTGGTTCTCATACTTCCTTTTCTGCCCAGACTCACTGCAAATTGCCAAAGGTTTCTTTTCTTTGGCTATCCAAATCCATGAAGGTCAATAGATTTCTTTGGGGTAAACTCTTGTTACCTTATATGTACCATACTCTAGATTGCGCTGCTTTGAATATCAAATTCTTCCTACTGCTACTAGGTCATTAGCTTTGTCAGGACCTTATTGGCTCTTGCAATATTGGCTAAATGCCACTTTTGAACACAAACTGCGTTACCCTGTATCGGAGGCTGTCATGTGCATGAATGATAGCAGGCCCATTGAAGGAGTAAGGCTTACCTTGAGTACACTCCCAGAGACTCCCAACAAGTATATCTTCATGAAGTATGGCAACATGTTCATCGATGCCACTACCTTTATCTCTTTTATGGCTCCCTTTGTGGATCAAAGTGTTGGCCCCTCCTGGATTAGAAACCCTTTTCTTGGTGTTTCCCTAAAAGTTGTTGCTCAATCAAATGTTGTATGGAGAGCATTTTTTACTCCTACCCTTTTATCTTACAAAATCGACGTTGGTGTAAAAGGGTATAGTTTCATGAGCTACTAGCTTAAAACTTAGTGGCTCAAAAAATTTGTCTCAGCCAAATGTTACCTAAGTCCCTATTCTCCTACCATCTCGATATTTTTTGGACTAGTCGACAGCTGGCAGTCGACAACCATATGTCATGTCTTAATTTCACAAAACCACTCAACTGGTGGAGCTTCCCATCTTCCCGTTTCAGCAATCCTTTTTTGTGACTAAGGAATTGAACCGTTAGTGGTATGAATATCAAAGGCAGTACCTTGTGGCTCCCGTCTTGTTACAACGATTAATTGATGCTTTCAACTTCTTGGATGCCAAACTGGCATCTGCTGAGGCTACAATGGATGACCCTAGTGAAACTAATCTGACTCCCTCAAATGATGGTGTCGAGGGCATTCAACCTACGAAGGTACATTTTACTTTCTTATTTGTATGTTAAAGTGTATTTGAAGTATGCCATCCTTGATTATTACTTCTAATCTCTTAGGTCCAAAAACGTCCTTTGACTGCTGAAAGTCCTTCCAATAAAACTCCCTAGAAAAAGAAAGTTGTTAAGTCCCCTTTGTAACGCCCCAGACTGGTTTCAGGACTGCTTTCAGGATTATCGACTGACCCCACAAACCAACACGGGTCTTTTAAGCACGTTTTGACCTCACTCAAACTCTTTCCGGGAAACTTCCCAGAAGGTCACCCATCCCAATATTACTCCAAGTCAAGCACATTTAACTATTGAGTTCTTATGGAACGGGCTACCTGTCGCACCCCAATTTTTGACCAACATATTTCATTCATTTGATATTATTGCAATCGTATTTCATTTGCATTATATCGTCGCACTTCTTGCATATTTCTCGATTTTTGTTTACCTTTTCATTTTAGTCATTAGTTTTATTTGTAATATTATTATAAGTGTTATTGTTATTGTTATTATTATTTTTTTTAGATTTAGTTAAATTTAGAGTTATTAATAAAAGAATGAATAGATAAAAAAAATATAGAAACTTAAGTCTTTTTAATTGTTTAGGCCCATTCTCTTTTTTACTAAAGCCCATTACAACAAAACAAAATAGTCAAACAAAAAAAATGTCTTCTTCATCTTTCTCTTTCCCACGCATCACACATCACCATCATCTCATAACCTGCTATGAGAATGTGTCCAAACCTTCTGCTCCCACAACAGACCAGCCTGCATCTTTACTACAGGAACCCTGCACAAAAAACTCTGCATCTTGCTGCCTAATAGACTCCAAAAATTTCACCATTTTTGCTTAAGCCAAACCTGCACCAACAAAGTGAGAGATCAGTTAACCATATTTGTTCAAAACTCTTGAAATTTTCCCCCCAATTTTGATCTCAAACTCTCCTTAAAACCCTAATGTTCCTCCTATATAAAGAGAACTTCATTCATAAAAAAGGGGAGGACCAACGATTAGCCTAAGAAAACTCTGCTCCGAAAATTATCCTCCAAACAATCCACTTCATAATCTTCCAAATTCTCACTGAACCATTCAACTTTCACACAACCATTCCTTCAAACTTCTTCACCCACTCACAGACTCTAACATACCACACACCAGACAAACCATAGCCTCTGAAATCCCCTCAACATCCTTCAAAACCTCATTCTACAGAAAACACACACAACTACAACACAACAACATGAACTCGGTGACCTTGATTCCGTGAGAACCTCAGCATAACCTTGCCGTAAACGCAACAATCAACACCATCGCACCAAATCATCAACAACAACATCAAAACGCGGAGAAACACGAACTGTGAATAGGGATTGATTCAACTCGTGGAATTCCTCCCCTGGTAACTTCCGGGCGGTAACCTCTCCTATCTTAACTTGTTATGGCGCTGATTTTATTTCGTTTGATTTTGATGTTGCTGTTTAAACGTTCCTGAATATTAGATGTTGTAGCTTGAATATTTCTAATCTGTGAATCATTTGAATGCTTGCTTGATTATTCATTTGATTGAATTTGGTTGTTGCCGAGGGAGTTTGAAACTGAGTGTGAGAGATAAGAAGGAAAGTTGCTTTCTGATTGTTGTTGTTGTTGTTGCGGTGTTCTTCGAGAGAGTGGAACCGAGTGAAATCGCGAGTGAGAGGAAAACGAGATTGAGGAGAGATTTAGCGTGAAAAGAGATAGAGAGAGGGCCGATTCGGAAATGCTGAGAGCATAGAGAGAATTTTGGAAACAAAGTGAAGCAGGGGAGAACGACGATTTGAAGTGAGAGAGGCGGACTCATCTCCTCTTTTGTTTAGGGTTTAGTTTTCTTCAATGGGCTTAAGTGGATTAGAAGGCCCAATCCAAATTTTCTCCCTGGTGCACCCTGTTTAGGCGCTGATACTCCCTCCTGAGTTTATTTTTTGGGCGTGGGTTGACTAATAAGCCCAATGAAGTCTTCTTGTTGTTTTTTTATTTTTTTTATTTCGATATAGTTTCTTCATTTGTTCATTACTATATGTTTATTTAGATTTTATTTTGCTCATATCTTAAATATACAAAAAATATGTTATTTATTTTAGACTTTATTTTCATATTGAAAATCCAAAAAAGTAAATAAACCTTGGTCCAACGCCAAGTCGTTTTCAAATAATTTCTCGATCCAACGTCGAGTTTTTCTTTTCAAAAATCTTTTCTTCTAATTAAATTGAAAGTTCGAGTGACAAGAAGTGTACACCTCTTGAATACCCCGATTCTTTGGATTAAAACATTTTCTTAAAAATGCACTAATCAAATCAAAGTGATCAAGTGACAAGAAGTGCACACCTCTTGAATACCTTGATCTTTTGAACCTTTCTTTAATCAAACCAAAAGGTTAAGTGACAAGGGGTGAACACCTCTTGAATACCTTGATCTTTTGAACCAAAAAACATTAATCAAACCGAAAGGTCATGTGACAAGAAGTGCACACCTCTTGAATACCTTGATCTTTTGAATCAAAACACATTAATCAAACCGAAAGATCCTGTGACAAGGGGTGAACACCTCTTGAATACCTTGATCTTTTGAATCTAAAACACATTAATCAAACCGAAAGATCCTGTGACAAGGGGTGAACACCTCTTGAATACCTTGATCTTTTGGATCTAAAACACATTAATCAAACCGAAAGATCCTGTGACAAGGGGTGAACACCTCTTGAATACCTTGATCTTTTGAATCAAAACTCTTTAATTAAACCAAGAGGTTAAGTGACAAGGGGTGGGCACCTCTTGAATACCTTGATCTTTTGAATTAAAACCTATTAATTAATTTGGACAACAAGTGACAATGGGGCTCGCTCCTGTTCAATACCTTGGGTAAAGACGCGCTAGGTGCACACCTATGCTCAATCCTTTGCTAAACGTCCGCAAAAGCATTCTTTAAAACACAATCTCAATTTCATTCAACCTTTTTGCCTCATGGCCTTTTCATATTAAAATTCTTTTCATAAACGAGATACTTAATCAATTTTCAATACGAACATACTCCCACATGTGAAGATCGAATATCTTCCACTCGAATGCGATGATGGCCAAAATCTTGTCTTATCTTGATTTAGTCATCCATTCTTGTAGTGATCTCATATCCATGTGCGCGTAGTATTTCCATTTGAAAGCGATCGAGTACCTCTCGCTAAAATCATCCAACAAACTTTTCGTGGTTCTTAGCCCGAACTACGATTGCTCTGACTTTCCCATTGCACTAGGGAATACGTAGGCACAAGATACAAACGTCTTGGCGAGCATAATAATAAAAAATCTTTTCTTTTTCCTCATAATAATAAAAAACCTAAAAAACGTTTCTTTCATCTTTTCTTGATTAATAAGCTAAAGAACGCAAACATCACGTTAACACTCAAACACGAAACTAACTAAATGGGTCCCATCGAGTACGATGGAGGTGAGGGGTGCTAATACCTTCCCCTTGCTTAACCGACTCCCGAACCCTAATTTGGTTACGATGACCATCTTATCCGTTCCTTTTTATTTCGTGGGTTTTATCGATATTTCCCCTTTCCTTCTTGGAATAAATAAAGTTCGGTGGCGACTCTGTTGTACTTCGAGCGCGCGATAAACGCTCGAGTCACATTTTTACCGCTACACTACCGAAAAGAAGATGCATCTTGTTGGTATAGGTAGTACCCATCAATCCTTATACGCTTTCCTTCAACCATGCAGTCCCATACCTGCACGGCCTCAAGATCCCTCTCATTCCGATGTGGCGACCACTCCTTGCCATATTCGTCCTCGAGTGTTACATGCAGTGCAACCACCCCTTGCCTTCTTCGGCCTCGGGTGTTACATGCCCACCAGCCTCCGCATGCAATCCCGTACCTGCACGGCCTCAGGATCCCTCTCATTCCAATGTGGCGACCACTCCTTGCCACATTCGGCCTCGAGTGTTACATGCGGTGCAACCACCCCTCGCCTTCTTTGGCCTCGGGTGTTACATGCCCACTAGATTCCGCATGGTTCGTCCTCAAACCACATTTGTACTTGGAGAGGTCTAGCTTTGATACCATTTGTAACGCCCCAGAGTGCTTTCGAGATTATCGACTGACCCCACAAACCAACACGGGTCTTTTCATTATGATTTGTCCTCACTCACATGTTTTCCAAGAAACTTCCCAGAAGGTCACCAATCCCTAAATTTCTCCAAGTCAAGCACGCTTAACTGTGGAGTTCTTATGGAACGGGCTACCGAAAAGAAGATACATCTTGTTTGTATAGGTAGTACCCATCAATTCTTATAAGCTATCCTTCAACCATGCAGTCCCGTACCTGCACGGCCTCAAGATCCCTCTCATTCCGATGTGGCGACCACTCCTTGCCATATTCGGCCTCGAATGTTACATGCAGTGTAACCACCCATCGTTTACTTCGACCTCGGGTGTTACACCCTCATGTATATTCATTACCTTTTCTCTTATGTTAACTTCATTTTATTGCTACTTAAACCTCATTATTCCAGATTCCTGTCGAGGTGCCACCCCTAACTGATGATAAGGCCACAAAAATTCCACCCCAACTGAAGATAAGGGCAACTCCAACAATGGCTCTAGCCTTCATATTTTTCCTTCCACTGCTATTCAAATTCTTACCTAGCCTAAAACCATCAAGAAGAAAAAGAAACATGTTCCCAAAAAATTGACCCCCAAGGTGACTCGATCGACTCCAACAGCTTCAGGTGTATTCGACACTACTTTGACTCCACAAGTTAAGGATGTAGAGAATCCACCCGTGAATTCTTCTCAACAAATATTTTCTCCTCCTCTTCGCCACTGAGAATAATTCTTCGGATCCTGCTCTACAGGTGTAAAACATACATTTTTCATTCTTTATAGGTTATGTTTCTTTATTCTAACATTTCTTATATCCAGGATCCAAATCAAACCCCCAATGTTCAAAACAACACTATTGATCCCTCTAAGGCTGCTACCATGGTCACTAAGACTCAGGCTAAGGCTGAACCCAGTCCCGAGAGACAGAATGCTTTCGCAAGTGCTTTGATTGAGAGTCAACCCTAACCTGTGTCTTGTGAAACTGCTGGCAAAGATTCTCAACCCTCCATTGTCTACCAAGCTCAGGATCAACAAAGGGATCCTCATCCCGATGAAATTCATATTGAGAAAACTACTACTGAGGCAGTGTTTGTCGAGGATTGTGACTTGCAAAATCTTAACTCTGCTAGTTCTTTGAGTCCAAAAGACATCTTGGCTAAGAAGCAAACGGATCCAGCTAAAACCTTGCATCCACTTTAAAAACTTCGACAAGCATCTACTGACATCTCTTTATCTGATTCGACTTTGGCTCCTGCGCCTGAATTGGAAGCTTCCACTATTCTCAATTTGCAACAACTCAAAGAGTACTTGTTTGAAAAGGAGTTTCTCGCTGTTGTCAAAGACGGACCAACGCTGGTGGCTGATGTCTTTAAATTGCTTGATGAACTTTCCCAACAGAACCTTCCCAACTCGTTGAATTAATTTATTTATTGAATTAAAGTTTTGGTCATTCTATTTTAATTAATTTATTGAATTAATCATTCTATTTTATTTTCAAAAAGTTTTATTTCTCTTTTCTATTTTTTGCTCATAATAAATAATGATGTCTTTCTTTAATAGTTATACAAGATGACATGTTTGAATATTATTGTTGTTATTTTTTATTTTCATATCATTTAAAATTATTTATTAAACATAAAATTATTCATAAAACAATTATATAATTAATAAATATCCATAAAGAAATTTTAACAATAAATCATCACCATCATCAACAACTTTTTGCTTCTTCATCTTCATTCATATCTATTCCCTACTCGTCATCCTCTTTATCATTCTCGATTCTAAAATTGTTTCTAGGGTATCCTTATCCCTTTAAAGTGTTTTGTTGCTTGTAATCATATTTATTATTTTAGTAAGTAATTGAGTCCATCATACTGGATTGTTGTACATCTTTTAAAAATGATAATTTTTCATGCATAATCTTTTTTAGTGTATAAAATAAATCTTTGACTAAAATTCAATGCAAATTGATTCAAAACAACAAGTTTGTGACTCATATCACATGATTCGAAACACGAAGGGCCTTCACTCCAATCATGCAGTTTTTTATTTCTCAAAAGTTGATTCGAGAAACTTGATTTGAATAATGTGAATGCTTGATTTGAATCATGAGAATGTTTGTTATTGGAATTTTGTTTCTCGAAATGTAATTCAAATTATGATTTGATTTGAATCAAGAGCGAACAATTTGTTTTTTAAGTCATTTCTAAAAATGTGATTCAAATTATGGTTGAGTGTGATTCAAATCACATGATTTGATTCCAGTCACATGATTTGAGTCCGTTAAAAAATCTAAGTTTTCTATTTACTTAATTTGATTCATTCAATCGCTAAATTGACTCAAATCAAAAGTTCATTTTTCACTATTTTGCGTAAATCTCTGGTACATATATAAACCTTTTCTATCTCAATTTTTCAAAAAGAACTTTTGATAACTTTTGTTGTTCATAGTTCACACATTCAATTTTTGGAGTAAAACATTGGTTTGTGTGATATTTTCATAAACTTCATCTTTTACCTCAAACACTAAACACCATTGGCGGGTATGAGTTTTTTTGAACTCTAGAAGAGAGTGTGAGTTTTTGTTGTGAAGTGATTCATTAGAGGTACTAATGATTTTTTGAATGTTTTTAATATGGAAAATTGGCTGGACTTCTTCCGAGTGATTTCCATTGAAGAAAAAGAAGTATTTTCCAAAGAAATTTAGGAGTATCTAGAATCTATCATTAAATCAATGACCCCGACAAGGTAATCTCAATGGAATCAAATAAAGATTGATATGGAACGGGAGTTTGGAGTTCTTGTGATGTGTGAAAAGGTGAATCAACTCAAGATCGTGGATCTTAGATATTTTAGAAACCTTGTGAGTTGTGTACATTTAAATAATAATCAATAATTAGTCTATATAACTTAATGATAAATTCTAAATATTTCAGCATTTCATTTTGATTAACATATGTAAAAAAAAGGACATTGTAAACTTCTTAGTGGTAGATTTCAAATTTGTAACATTTTATTCTCATAGATTGGATTAGGTATCATGTAAGGACAAAGACACTGAACCAATATAAATCTCGATACATAATCTCTCAAACTCTTTTTCTTTGTTTTTTTCTTAGACCTTGCTTGATAACTTTATTATTTTCAGTAGTTCGCATGGTTTTAGGTTTATTTCTTGTTCGTAGAGATTTTTTTTAGTGTATATTTGTTTAGATTTAGTCTTCTAAATTCCTCTTTTTGCTGATTATACTGAAAAATTATAATATTAGAATTTTTAATCACTTAATCACATTATATTAAAAAAATTATATTTGAATTTAAGTATATTAATCCATCCATTGTTATTAGTTAATTCATAATTGTCTTGAAGATCTTATTAACACTTGTTTTCTTCTACTTGTTGAATCTTCTATTTACTTCCATTTGCAATGTATAAAATTTGTTTCTTTAGCTCTATATAAATTTCTGATGCAAATCTTCTTTGACCTTCTTTTCACTAAATATTTCATACTATCATGAAGTGGTACATATGTTTTCTTCTTTTAGTATGTGTCTTCCTATTGTTCTTTGATAATTCTTCGTCTTCTTTGAGACTTCTTCTTCTTATTTGAGACTTCTTTCTACTTCTTTGTGTAGCTTCTTCTTTTTGTTGTCTCACTCTTTGGTGTATTTGTATTATCTACATTGTTGTTACACATTTCTTTTACTTTTCAATCTTCCAATTTCTGTTTAAATAGATAAATAAAATAGATCTATTGGACAAAGAGAGATTGAGTATTCACACATCATATAGTTGTTAGAGACGTTAGCTATTATGAGAGTAGATTGGTTGCAGCAGCACTATGATGAGACATGTGAACAATAACGATACAATGTACAATTCTTTATCTTGATTTATAGGATAGTGGATATGATACTGTAATGTAGTCACGTGAAGATGTGCTTTAATAATATTTTCACACATACTCCCTTTACATCTAACTTCATGATTTAGAGGCTTCTGATAGAATTAGATGAAGCTTAATCAGAGGTCAGAGTAATTATGTTCTTCTTCACACTTAACTTCTTGAGTCAGAGTCTTCTGATAGGTTATGATGAAGCTTGATCAGAGTTAGTATTAGATCTTTGAGATATCAGAGTCATAGAGAGTTAGAGTTCATCACAAATGTTTTCTGGACAGATTCTTATAGATGCATTGACTTGATAACCTAGATTATGGATTTGATTTGTTGCTTCTTTAAGATATTCTTTCAGACGTTTTCCTTTGAATCAAAGGCTTTTGATAAATAGTGATGAAGCTTGTTCAGAGTTCAAAGTCATTCTCTTACATCAGATTTTTCTTGCTTCTAAAGACGCCAAACTTCAGACTTCATCAGTCTTCAGATTCCGTGGATCTTCGGATTCATCATGTGCTTAGCTCAGCATCTGGTGCATTCAATCTTGACTACTTCAGATTTAGGATTGTTTTCTTAGTTCTGCACATTGAACAACTGTTGGAGAATAAAAATTTTCTTCATATAAATGTACTTGTTATCATCAAAACTCCAAGGACTAGTTGATGAATCAAAACTTGTTCCAACAATCTCCCATTTTTTGTGATGACAATACCATGTATTTTGATGAAAATATTTCCTTAGATAAACGCATAATTGTTAAAAAGGTCAGAGTTGGGTTTGAAAGCTCCCTCTGAGTTTAAAACTTATTAAAATTTTCAACTTCAACAGAGTAAGGTTTGCAAGCTCCCCCCTGAGAATAATATCGACAATTTTCTTGTCTACTCCAGAGTTAAGTTTACAAGCTCCCGCTAAGAGTAAGACATAGAAAATATTGATAATCCATAAAATTTTAATCAGATGATAGTGTCTGGTTTAATCAAACTGAAAAATGCATAATAGTTTAAAACAATAAAGTTAGGTTTGTAAGCTCTCTCTGAGTTTAAACATATTAACATTTCCAATCTCGTTAGAGCGAGGTTTGCAAGCTCGCTCTGAGAACGAGAAAATCTTAATAAGACTTAAATGTTTGAACAATAAGAGTCTGGGCCAATTTAAGATTATATCAAATTGTCCCACACACATAATTTCTTCAAGCAAATAAGGATATAGCAAACAAATTATCTCAAATATCATAGTTCCCATAAGATATTTCAAATATCAGATTTCCCATAAGATTTTGAGTTTTCAAGATGAAGGTTGTTGATTCTCACTAAATCACTATGAAAACTATTATCAGTTTTGTGAGTTCTTACTTGGAATGAGATCTCATAGAGAAATTGACCTTTTTTGTGTGTGATTCAAGTCAGTTATAAATCTTGATTCGAGTCAATTTGGACAGAGCCAAATTGAAAAATGTGAAAATTAATGTTATTTGGGTCAAGTATAAGGTGTGATTCAAATCAAATGAGATAGAGACTGACTAGATCTGTCTGATTCGAATCAAGTGCAACATGTGATTCGAGTCACAGAGCATCCTGACTCAAATCAATTTAAAATTATGATTTGATTCACAGATGTTGAAAAACTTTTGTTTGCCTCTGTTCTTTTTTTATTCTAGTCAGGATATGTACATGATTCGAGTCATGCACATAAAATCTCAATTTTTTATGATTTTCAAAATACTTTGAGATTTTCCTTTCCATCTAAATTGAACCAACATCACGTAATTGTTCCACAAACTTAACCTATTGACTTACAGCATCATGATCAAACTCAAATACAGACAATTGAATTATGCATGCTAAAAATGAATCAATTTAAAACTTAATTCAAAGATGTGCAATCATGGATGAGACTCAATAAAAAAACATAAACAAAACGAAAACGATAAGACAAGCAACAAGATTTTATGGGGGTTCTCCTCCTGAAAGTATTAGGGACATGCAGCTTAAATGACAAATCATCAATTTTGTACCCATAATCAACATCTTTGATTTTTTTTTTCAAATTTAAAAATTGAGATTTAAGGTTTTGATGTTTTAACCTATAGAACAAATTTCACATGTAAATCAAAACGAATATGAGTAAACAAATTTGGCATGTAAATCAAAACCAATATAAGTAAACAAATTTGGCATGTGAATTAAAAGTTTAAAACGAATATGAGTAAACAAATTTGGCATGTGAAACAAAACGAATATGGATAAACAAATTTGTCATGTGAATCATAATGAATTTGGATAAACAAATTTGGTAGGTCACTCAAACGAATTTGGGTAAATAAATTTAACATGTGAATCAAAACGAATATGAGTAATCAACAATTTTAAATTTAGTAATTATTTAATTGACATAACAAATTATATGAAATGTTCGAGAATTAACCAATTAATCTGATAATAGTAAAAAATAGCATGCATTCAATAATTAACCAATTGACACATTTTATTTCACATGTTAAAAAAGTTATACACCAACGCATATATTTTTTTTATCAAAATAAAGGCGGTTTAGATTGTTTAAAAATAAAGTAGAGAGATTTATTTTGTGAGTTGACTAAATACAATGAAAACAAAAGTATAAAATTTAATCAATATAATATTGGATATATTATTTTTCATTGAAAAAGCTAATTAGTTAAATATTTTTATTTCTGATTAGTGTCCATATGTCTGTTTGTTCCCTTTCTTAGTAAGCATAAATTTGAAAATATAAACAAAATATAAACAGTATTTTTTGTGTATTTAATTATTATTTATAAAATGATAAAAAATAATGCAATGAGATGAATATCTAACTAGATTTAATAAAAGAGTGGCTTTTAAGATGGGGTTCAATTATGTACCTCACCTATGTACATTTAATTAAACCTTTAGCTTAAATAAGTCTATGAAATATCTTAATTCAGTAGTGTATTGAATAATTCTCTTCATTTTATATTTAAAATTATCTCTCTCCACTAACAAACTTATCCTCTATCATCTATAAAAAAAAAAAAAAAAATCAACTATAACCTCCATGAAAAAGACTACAAATTCTGCGCAACAAAAAATCCAATAAAAAAATGAATTGAATTTTTATACTTTAGCGAGTAAATCATATTTTGATTGATTGATATGTGGAGGATCTTGTGGGAAGAATGAAAAAGAATTTGAGAGTAAGAAAATATCATATTTGATGCAATGAATAATAAAGCCACGAAAGAAATGAACAGTTTTTAATAACATCAGAGTGTAGTGTGCGTGTGTGATCTAGTGATGAAATGTTTGGGTTATGAGAATGTGTTCCTTTCAAGAGCTCAGATTCGAAACTCACTAGTTACAAATTGCTTATCAATATATAATTTTTTTAATTTCATTGGTGAGAGACTTTTAGCATGTAATCGGAACTAAAAAAATAATTTAATCCGAACAAAAATAAACTATATCAATTGAGTCTTTTAGCATGTAATTAGGAATCAATTACATACTACTGAAAAATATTAACCTTTTACATGGATCTCAATATCTTGAGAGATTAATATTTTCAGATATATACCAAGTTAAAAGAAACATATCACGTGTCCTTTTT
The DNA here is from genome assembly GCF_029867415.1 of Vicia villosa. Lineage (NCBI taxonomy): Eukaryota > Viridiplantae > Streptophyta > Magnoliopsida > Fabales > Fabaceae > Vicia > Vicia villosa. The sequence continues at coordinate 24,196,715 of NC_081180.1, read as the reverse complement.
TTTAACAGTGTCTTTTTTGCTAATAGAAATATAAGAAATATGTAATTTACTGAATAATAATTTCAATGCCACATGAAAAATCAGTAAATTTTATTCAGAAAATGTACTATAAAATACGTATAAAGAAAGTACAGAAAAGAACTAATCGATATCTCCAAAGTTGATATGTCCTCTAGCTAAAATCTACCTCGCAACTAGTGATCGATATCATGCCATGCTGGCTAATTAACTCCACCAATCACCATGCATGCTCACAAACATAGGCAAATGAATTGAATAGTTCTTTTGTTGTATTTTTTAGGCAAAGTTTTAATATCATTGTCTCCCCAAGGTACTAATGGTCCCTATTCTTTCGTTTTATGCATGCATGGCCACACTTAATTTAAAGAATAGACAAAATGTGGTCACTACTTTCACCATATTTAAGACAACTAAGAATATAAAAAATTGATAATGATTAAACTAATACGTACCAATGCTTGTTTTGGACGTGTACTAAGCATTTGCCTCAAAACATTAATGTGATATGAGGCATGGGGTGTTCCCTTAATATGTTCTTTTGCACTTGTTTATTGTACTCAATCACTATAGAACAATAGTATACATAGCTTTCTTTGGTATAGCATATAATATTGATATCTTTTATAGTACATTAATGTTTAGTTTATATTAAAGGAAAGAAAAAATTACCACGTTTTTTCTCCTCTGGTAGACAAGTTTGTGTGACCGGTCTAATCAATGAACATGTAGGAGTAATGTGGAACTATGAAGACCAAACATGAGTGTGAAGATTTATTACTGATGTTTTGTCCTTAATTAAAATGGTGGTCACCATCTTAAACTTTCATCCAATAGTTTAAAAACTGGCTCAACTATCGATCTAACAAAGTTAAGGAGTCAAAGGATCCGGGATCAATAGACATGGTAGCAAAATGGAGCAACTTTTAACTTTTTTTTTTTTAATCAAAAGGAAAAATATTAATTCAAAAGTACAAGAAATATACTTTAATTACTACTTGATCAATAAGTCATATGGTCCATCTTGCACTATCGTGACGTTGTTCACTTTGACGTTAAAGGCTCTGTCTCTCCTTGTTGATGGGTGTGGTGTACTCTACTAGAAAATTTGTCAAGACCGATGTGATGTCTTTAGGAATATATATAGTGGACGTTGTATTCCCACAATTCGACTGCCTAAGATATCATTTTTCCAGCCAGGTCTGGCAGCTTCTTAAGGACTTGGCATGTAAGATAGTTTATTTTTACCAATATCTGATGTCCTTGAAGGTAAGGTCTAAGCTTTTTTGCGGTTACCACTATCGTCAATGTGAGCCTTTCTATCTTCTGATAACAAGACTTAGCGCCCCTCAAAACTTTTCTCATGAAATAGACAAGTCGCTCTACTTTATTTGTTTTCTAGACAAGTACTGAGCTTAAAGCCTCATCACTAACAGACAAGTAGAGATATAATGGTGAACCAACTATCGGGCGTGTTAGAATTGGTGATGACACTTAGAACGCCTTCAACTTCGAGAACGTTTGTTCGCATTTGTCCGTCCATTCAAACTTCTCATTTTTCTTCAACGTGGTGAAGAAGTGGAAAGCCTTATCACCTGCATAGAAAAGAAAATGAAAGAGGGCGGCTAAATGCTCGGTTAGCTACTAAACCTCATTGACATTGGAGGGGAACCTCATGTTTATGCTGGCATGGCATTTTCCTGGGTTTGCCTCTATTCCGTTTTGGTGAGCATGAAACCCAAGAATTTTACTGCTTGTAGGCCAAATGAACACTTACATGGATTCAGGCGCATGTTGTAACTCTTGATTGATCCAAGGATATCTACTAAGTCTTCCACGTCGCTTCCCCTTCTAATATCTTTACGATCATGTCATCAATGTAAACCTCCAGGTTATGTCCTATTTTCTTGAATAACATTGTGTCCACGAGCATCTGATAGGTGGCGTCAGTGTTATTGAGCCCAAAAGACATGACATTGTAGTAATATTTACCATGGTTGGACATGAATGTCGTCTTGGATGTATCTAAGGGATCCATTTTAATATGTTTGTACTCTGAATAGGTATCCATGAAACTCAGTGTTTTGTAACCCGAAGATTCATCAATTAGGTGATTTATGTTAGGTGGAGGATACAAATATTTGGGACATGCACCATTGAGTTCAGCGAAATCAACACACATATGCAACATGTTTGATGCCTTTCTCACCAAAACCATATTAGCCAACCACGAAGGGTATTTGATCTCTGTTATGAAACTGACGTTTGTCGGCTTTTGAACTTCCTCGTCAAAGGTTGTTCTCTTTTATTTGTCAACCTTGTGTTTTCTCTAAGATACTAGCTTAACTGAGGATCCTATGGCGAGGAAATGATACAACACTATGGTATATATGCCAGGCACATCCGAGGATGCCCATGAGAACAGGTCAATGTTCTACTTGAGTAGAGTGCTGAAATCTTCCTCTTTAGATTCGGACAACGAGGTGCCAAACTTTAGTGACTTGACGATGTAAGGGCCTAATCTAGACCTGGTAAGCCTTTCACTTTGTTCCCTCATTTTTAGGTCTTACCTTATTGTATCGGTGTCATCCACTTCTAGAGAAGGATGTAAGATAGGGTCAATGGTTCCTTCTTTGCTTCCTAGCTACTTAGGTAACACTCTTGGGCAATCCCCTGATCTCCTCTGGCTGTACCCACGCGCCTATTAGGTAGTGGATATTTTTGGCTTAAGTGGATGGTGGACAGAACCTCCCCAAGTAGGTTAAATGAAGACCTCCATAGGATGATGTTGTAGAGGGTGTGGCGTCTACTATGAGATACTTTACCTTTATGATTGTTGACCTGCACCTGTTCTCCCAAAAGGCCGATCAAGGACCCCTGGAAAGATCCAATGTTACAGAGATCCATCTGGAGCCCTTGGAAGGTGCTCTAGAATAGGATTTCTGCAAAGCTGCCAAGTTCAATTAACACATGTTTCACATCCCAGTTGGTATGCAGAATCATGATTACCATGGGATTATTGTTGTGGGGTAGTACATTGATCATGTCTTCTCTTGAAAAGGTAGCTCTAGGCTCCTAATCCATACCAGAGACGTTGAGAGCTTTTGTAGCTGTGACGTTTGTTGATAACACTTGTCATGCATATCTTCTCCGAGAGGAGTAAAATTCTCCTCCTCTAGTGAAACCTCCTATAATGCTAGGTGTCTTTTTGGATCTTTTACCGAACATCCTCATGAGAAGATAATGAAAGAAACTATGAGTAAATGATTTGTGTGTGGCTCATAATAGTTTTATCGAAGCCCCACGGTGGGCGCCAATTGTACTTGCTAAAAGTATAAATGCTTGACAATCACTATTGGATAAGAATAGTCAAAGGCTTTAGGGTTGATAAGTAATTGTATCTTTGTATTTTATGTTGTTGTTAAGTTGGGTCCTTTAGTATGAATGATGATACTGATATATTTATAGCCTCATAGGTCCAGGCCGAGTCTCCCTAGAATAGAACCACCACCACATTAATGGGTGGTTGATTCCCTCAAATCCAGAAGGTGTAATTAAGTCTCACGATTTCCTATGCGACATTTGTTGACTCGGTAAACACTCTTCACACAATTGAGCATTATGAACAGAGAAACTGGAAGTTCGAATGTCATATTCAAAAAAAGGGCGTTCAATCCTGAATGTGGACTCTCGAACCCATGAAAGAGCAGCTTGCGAAAGACAATTGACTAAGCGTATGTCGCTCGCCCCGCCTCCTAGATATCTTCCATTTATACCACTACAGATTAATTAATTAAAATTTAGTAAAACGAGTTGAATAAAACTAAAACTATCAAAATATAAATATAGTTTATTTATAATTTTTAATAACAAATAAATGCAATTTTTTTTTGTTGGACCCACTCTAAAAATATATAAATATGACATCAAACCTATTTAAGAGGTGTTATTATTTCATCCAATCTATTGAATTATTGAATTATAAATTCAATAATTTGTGCAGCTTAAAAACTTACAGTCTAGCTTTTGTAATGCATGAGTTAAAATAATTATAGCAAATTTTATATCGCAATTTTGCTTTTTATTGCTTTTTATGTATAAATATTCAATAATGAGATTTTATTTTTTATGACAAATTAGTAATGATTAAACAAAATGTTACACTTTTAAAAAATGCTTTAACAATTTTAATGATAATTTATATTTAGAGTTTTTTCAAAATTGTCAAATGAATTTTGAAATCGATAGACTTGTACATTATTAAAGGAAACAAAATAAAGAATTTAAATATGATGTGTGAGATTTTGGTAGGATCATCCATTGGCACAGTGAGCTTATAGGGAAGCATGTGGAACTTGAATTGAAAGGGAAAGGTCCATCCAGTGGTAAATGAAGAAGCAATGCAACATTAAATATGAAAAAGAAAAATCCACACATGAGGGACCGTACCGTACCTATGTCTACTGTGCTTCCTTAAAACCAATTAAACTACAAATATGTTTGAATTTTAATTTCTTTGAAAAAATTTACTTTTGTTTCATTTATTCAATTATTCTTTTTTGATTGCTTTTAATTTATAATATACCTCTAGTGTCTGATAGCAGGCTTATTTGTGTGATAGAAAATAAATGGCTTTTGGAGCTTAACTCCTCTTTCATCTCTATTTTCTTTTATATATATATATATATATATATATATATATATATATATATATATATATATATATATATATATATATATATATATATATATATATCCCCTATATGGAAACGTATCAAATGAGAATTTTGGTTATTATGAGAACTGAAAACTTTTAATAATAACCATACGACTTAAATTTAATGACTCAAATTTTAAGATACAATAATTAATAGATAGATTATGCCTTAAATACATATCTCATAAATGCATATCTGACCATTGATTTTAAATCGTATGGTTGTTATTAAAAGTTCTCAGTTTTCATAATAACCAAAGTTCTCATTTGATATGTCTCATATATATATATATATATATATATATATATATATATATATATATATATATATATATATATATATATATATATATATATATATATATATGGACGACTTAAGTGAGAATTATTATGAGAAATTAGAACAATGAATCACGACCATTTAATTTTGATTTGTTGATTTTAATGGACTGAATTGGTTTCTCTTTCTATGATTCTTAATATTTATTTTAAATCAACATAGAAAGAGAAACCAATCCGGTTCATTAAAATCAACAAATCGGAATTTAATGGACGTGATTCATTGTTCTCGTTTCTCATAATAACCAAGTGTTTTCACTTGAGTCGTCTCCTATATATATATATATATATATATATATTTATATATATATATATATATATATATATATATATATATATATATATATATATATATATATATATATATAATCAAATGACACTAAGGTGTTAAAGTTTAATTTCACACAAAATCTCAACGGTTAAAATAACTGATCCAACGGTCATATTAAATAAAATTATAAATATATATATATATATATATATATATATATATATATATATATATATATATATATATATATATAGCCTATTTTTCGCCTAAAAAATAGACTATTTATATGACCGTTTGATCAATTCTTTTAACGGTTGAGATTTGGTGTCAAATTAAACTTTGACACTTTGGTGTCATTTGATCTTATCTCATTCAAAGTTTAATTTGACATCAAATCTCAACTGTTAAAATAACTGATCCAACGGTCATATTAAATTATATATATATATATATATATATATATATATATATATATATATATATATATATATATATATATATATATATATATATATATATATAGGAACGTATCAAATGAGAACTTTGGTTATTATGAGAACTGAGAACTTTTAATAACAATCATAAGATTTAAAATCAATGGTCAGATATGCATTTATGTTATATGTATTTAAGCCATAATCTATCTATTAATTATTGTAGCTTAAAATTTGAGTGAAATCTGAGGCATTGAATTTAAATCGTATGGTTATTATTAAAAGTTCTCAGTTCTCATAATAACCAAAGTTCTCATTCGTTACGTCTCATATATATATATATATATATATATATATATATATATATATATATATATATATATATATATATATATAGGGGACGACCCAAGTGAGAACACTTGGTTATTATGAGAAATGAGAACAGTGAATCACGACCATTAAATTTTGATTTTGTTGATTTTAATGGACTGGATTGGTTTCTCTTTCTATGTTTTAATTAAATTAAATATTAAGGATCATAGAAAGAGAAACCAATCATGTCCATTAAAATCAACAAAATCAAAATTTAATGGTCGTGATTCATTGTTCTCATTTCTCATAATAACCAACTGTTCTCACTTGAGTCGTCCCCTATATATATATATATATATATATATATATATATATATATATATATATATATATATATATATATATATATATATATATATATATATATATATATATATATATATATATATATATATATATATATATATATATATATATATATATATATATATATATATATATAGGAGGGTTATATTGACTCCAAGAGTAAGTGTTCAACACTTACTCCAAATCATAACCATTGATTATCATTAATCCAACGGTTTTAATTAAAGTTTTATATAAAAAAATATTTCCAAAAATAATTATATTAAATGATCAATTAAAACCGTTAGATTAATGAAAATCAATGGTTATGATTTGGAGTAAGTATTGAACACTTACTCTTGGAGTCAATATAACCCTCCTTATATATATATATATATATATATATATATATATATATATATATATATATATATATATATATATATATATTGCAAATGCCATTTTCATATTTGTAATAAAGGCTTCTTGAAAATTTTCTAGATCTTCTTCTCCTGTATAGACTACATAATAAGGCCCATAGTATTTAGTAACTCCTACTCTTTTACTTTGGTGAAATTATGTTTCTACCTCGTTGTTGTCTTCGGTGCTTCTTATCAAAAGAATGTAATTTCATTCAATACCCTCACTATTTCTCTATTTGAAATGCAATTTTCTTCATCAAAATCAACATTATTTGAATCTAAGATCTCTTTAGCATTTATTTCACAACACATATATGCCTTACTATTTGCTACATACCATGAATACACATTCATAGGCTCTACAAGCAAGCTTAACTCGTTTCATATCTGGAATTTTGACTTAAGCAAAACAACCCCAAGTTCTAAAGTAAGACAAGTTTGGTTGTATTTTCTTCAATATCTCATAAGGATATATCTTTATTTATAGACTTGAGAACTATACTCAGGACATATCAAACTGCCAATAAAATCTCCCCCACAAGCGAAAAGCAACACCAGAATTCAACATAATAGCAACAACTAGTCCAACAAAAGTTCTATTCATTCTTTCTGTTTTACCATTCATTTAGAGTTTGATTGGCAATGAGAAGAAATTAAAAAGAGGGAAATAGGTGAAAGAGTGTTAAATTAGAAGAGAGAAATAAAGTTGATTTGATATATTGATTGGTATAAGAAAAATGTATATAAAATAGAGAAATAAAGTTGATTTGATATATTGATTGGTATATATTGATTGGTATATATTGATAGGTGTTGATTATTTTTAAAAGTACCAAATTGCCCTTAATTAAAAAAATTTAATAAAAAATTCACTTATTAAATAACTAAATTCAATTCTAGTAATTTAATGGAATTACATTAATTTAAATTAATTAACATTATTATTATATTATAATTAAATTAGTTCTTAAATTAACCAAAAAATAATTTTTTTTATAAATATAATAGAAAATAGGAGAAATAATATTGTAAGAACAAAAATAAGGGTGAAAATGAAACAACAATAATTATCGACTCCTCACTCATCTTTCTTAGCTAATTTGAAGAGAAGAAAAAAGGTGTGGGACCCACAATTTTTAAGTCTTTCTTGTCTACTTCACTGCATTCCAAACAAGAGAAATGTGTCATCTCTCCTCTCTTTCTCTCTTCTCTCTTTCTCTCTTCCTTACTTCTCTCAAAACAAAAAAAGGGTTAAGGAGAATATGGTGCAGTAGTTTCATGAATAATTTAATGTTGTTTATAAAATTAATTAAATAAACTAGAATCATACACAGTTTCCCAATCATTATGAAACTACTTAATTCATTACTAAATTAATTTTCAATTTCATTCATAAATATCTTAAACATTGAAATTTCACCAAAAATCATTGTTCGTCTAAACACATACCTTCAGTGATGACCTCATAAGCAATTTTTTGAAGTTTATAACATTTAGCCTCCATGGACCTTTCATCTATACCATCTGATAGTTTAGGCAGCAGCTAACGACATACTTCTTTGCTTCAACTTCTTTGGTGTCATATATATTTTTCAAAGCCTCTCAAATCTATTTTGCAGTATTGCTGCTACTGAATTAATCATACAGATCATCTGCGAGTCTATTCAAAATATGATTTTGTAAAGATAATCATTCTTTCCATAGAGAGTTTTCTTTCCTGAGCTATAAATTGTTCGCTTTAATCACTATTAATTGTTCCATGTAAATCCATATATTTTTTATTGTTAGTTTGTTCAATTAATCCAAAAGGAACAATAATAATGTCATCAGTCAGAACATTGGAAATCTTTGTTCAAGGTTAAGAATTTTTTGTTCTTTTGTTGCTAACGTTTGAAGTGACTTCCCTTAAACTTGAACAGTTTGTTAGAGACAACCCCCGCAGAAGTACCAATAATTTCATTGGTAGCCATAGTGGTTTGTAACTTTTTAAAGTTGTTGTTTTACGATTTTGAAAAAAATATACCGAAGAAATTATTTGGTCGGGTTGCGGACTAGGTCACTCTCTTTAAGACGTTTCGCGACACTACTCAAAATTGTGGAAAGAAATCACTTAACCATGACACCCTCAAGATAAAACAACTCGATTTTGTACTGTATAATTACTAGTTGCACGGTAGATAATAAGTCAATAAATACATCCTTTGATGGTACAAAGACCGTTCCAATAAGGTATAAATACCACGTACTCATAGTTTCTAGTATAAAGATCTTTTGTAATAATTTCTCAAACGAGGAGAAATTCTAATAATTCTCCAAAGAGAATTCAATAATGGTCATTTGACCACACAAAATGATTTTTCAAACAAAGAGAAATTAAAATAATTCACCAAACTAAATCCAAAAATAATACTTTATCATTTCTAAACTCAAATGATAAGAAATTATAATTATTATTCTCTAAAGAGAATTCAAGAAAATACTCGAAAAATTCAACGAATAGAAACAAAGAGAGAGAAGTTGGCGTTTTGACAATTCGAAAGACCCAGAGTTTTGAGATTAAGAAAATAAAAATTCAATAGAATTTTTTTTTTATGTGTTTTAGATGAAACAAGTGATTTTCTTATATAATGAAGTAATTTAGTCAAAATATCTAATTTAAGTAATGTGGGACTAAGGAATATTTTTAACTAAGACACAAACACACTTATTTGTCTATTAATGTAGAACTTAAGAAACTTTTTTAAATTCATTCTCTCTTGGAACATTGACATGTTCCAATAGTATTTAAGTGTGTAGTGTAGGAATATTTGTAAATATTATTTTAATATTTCAATAATTATTATATGGACACACACACACACACACACACACACACATATATATAGGGGGGCGACTCAAGTGAGAACACTTGGCTATAATGAGAAATGAGAACAATCAGTTATAGCCCTTAGATTCTATTCAATGAAATATGTGGTATAGATTATATCTTACTTAAAATAAACATGCAATTAAAAATTACACACAATCATTTTTCTCAAATCTCAAAATTAATTAGAGAATCTCTTATGAATAAAATTAAATATTTCTTTCTTAAATAATTTTAGTTTTAAATTATAAAAAATTATTTAGAATTAAAATTTCATAATTTTTATATTAAAATATTTTTCAATAATGATTTTTATGAAAATATTTTCACTATAATTTCAAAAAATAATAATTTTAAAAAATTCATAGAAAACAGATAAATATATTAAAATTTAATTTTAATGAATATTTATTTTAAATAAATTAAATTTTGTTCTGTGCCGAAGATATGTGATACTAAAAAATTCGTAGTTTTTTAAAAAATTTATAACAAACATATATATATATATATATATATATATATATATATATATATCATAAAAATAGTGATATTGTTAAAATAATTTTATAACAAAATCTGATATAACTATCTCTATAATATTCATATTTACAAATTACAAAATTTAAAATGCAGTACTATTAAAAATAAATAACACTATCAAAACTAGCATATATTAAAGAGTTCTTATTTTAATTTGTAAAATACAATTTTCATAGCATTACAAATATTTGGTTAGAAAAAAAAATATACGTGAATTGATTTTTTTTTGATGATTATATAAATTGAAATTAAACCGAGATTGCAATTTAAATTTAAAATAAATAATTTAAATTGATACTTATTAAAATTTGAATAAGATATTTTAATCTTTTTTTTCTATGCTTTTTCTCTTAAGATTTTTAAAAAATATTAAAATTTCAAATTATAGTAAATAAATTTTTATAAACTCATTATTGAGAATTTTATTTTGAAATTATGTAATTTTACTTTATTAAAAATTTTTATATAATAATATTTAACAAATACTAAATATAAATATCTTATAGAAAGAAATATTAAATTTTATTCATAAGAGATTATTTAATTAATTGAGATTTGAGAAAAATGATTGTGTGTATCATTTAGTGATTTAGTCGCATGTTTATTTTAAGTAAGATATAATCTATACCACAAATTTCATTTAATAAAATCTGAGGGCTATAACTGATTGTTCTCATTTCTCATTATAACCAAGTGTTCTCACTTGAGTCGCCCCCTATATATATATATATATATATATATATATATATATATATATATATATATATATATATATATATATATATATATATATATATTAGCTATTTAATTTAATTAAGTGCATGAAAAAATTGTTGAAGGTAGAGAAAAACACAAGAAAGAGAAGTTTGAATTGAGTTTTCTAAAAACTGTTTCTTCAAGAAAACTATTCACAACAATCAATGATATAGATAAGAGGGAGAAGAATAAGAACACGTTCGGTTATACAAGTTCACCTTAGAAAAGTTTAATCTTGTCCACCCGCCAATGTGATTTCACCTTAAAAAAGGACTTAATCTACTAATCTTGAAAGATTACAAACAACCTCTAAGAGTCTAGAAAGACACTTTATCCCTTTCAAGTATACAGACTAACAACCTAGTCACTTGAGGAATACAAATTTCAACAGTCTTACAACTAAATTTGTTTACAAGATAATGCTTCTAACAAAGCAGATTGAAACAAAAACTTTACGAATAAATGATGACACAATCTAATGAGCAACAACTCTTGTGTTCTAGATATTCTTAGAAAATAGATTTCTCACAATGGAGTGTTTAGAACAATTTCTCTAATATTTTTATTTCTCTTTTCTTTGAAGTTTGTTTACTGAGTTTGAAAAATATAGCTTGAGTAGCTTTAGTAGTTGAATAGTTTCTTCTCAAATTATCTCTCTTTCTTCAAATGAGAGTGTTTCATATATATATAGTCCCTTAGAGAAGACCGTTAGGTAAGGACAAGATGTTGCTTTCCTTGCAACTTAATGAAATGGCTCAAAAAGATTGTGAGGGACAAAGAGCACACCAAAGCCGGATTCGTACAATATGTCCTTACAGTAGTGGAAAAGATGATGTACTGATGTACCATATTGCTTATAGTACTAGTTTTATGATCATTCTTCTTTGAGATGTGCTTCTGTTTTGAAGTAGAGAAAGAATGGAAGATATCAGATAGCGTAGACGTCCGAAGAGAGTTGATTCTTCAGAGACAAAATAAAATCTTCATAGTTGAAGCAACAACTTATCTGAAAGACGCATCTTGATTTCTAAGCTGGAAGCAAAAGCTTATCTAAGCCTTGAAATCTTGACTTCTGATCAGGAGAGTAGCTTAGCTTTAGAAACATTTGCAAATCCTTTATCTGATGAGTCATACAACATTTTTCAAAACTGCTTATGTCACTTAAGAAATGGATGAATAGTTCTTCTAATGTGTGTAAACGCTGATTCAAATGATCTTCTGGAGAACAATCCTTAATCAATCAAAATAGTGAATCTCCACACTCAAGAAACTAATAGAGTACAAAATTGTTACATAAGAAATATATGTATTTTTATCATCAAAACTTAAAGATTGAATGCAGAACAAAATATTGTTCTAACAATCCCCCCATTTTTTATGATGACAAAACCATGTATTTTGATGAACAATTTTACAAGGTAATACCATAAAAACAAATCAGAGTTAGATAGAGAATACTCCCCCTGAGATGTACAAGCTCCCCTTAAGTCAGATACGGGATAACAGAGCCAACATTCACTTAATCAGAGTGTCAGATATGAGATCATATGGATCTTTTAAGTATCAGAGCGTGTGAAATCTTGCATATTAGAATGCGTTATTTCACATTGTTACTCAGAACTTTAGTGAGTCAAATCAGATCATGATTAAGTAGTTTCAGAACATTCCTGGTTATATATTATCGAGCATGGATTGATAGATATTATCTCATTAGATAATTTGAGCATCAGAGTCTCTGCATAAGCTTTTACTTATCAGATATTCCGAACAACTGAGTTGCTTTAGATAATACTTCTCAAATTTTCTAAGATATTTTTGACTGATCAACAGAAGTTTTCTTATCTTTATAAGGATATAATTCATTTATTAGAATTAGCAAATTCCTGAATCTTGAATTTAAATCTCATTTCTTAATTGAAAATGTAAGCTGTGAGATTTCTTAATATAAGCAGTGAGATTTCGTAGAGATATAGATTTTAATCAAAATCATCATTATATTCTCCCCCTTTCTATCATAATCAAAAAATTTAAGAAAAGATTAATTGATTAAAATGAAGATTAAGCGCAAAATTATAAGGACAATGAGAGAAAACAAAGAGATTTCATTAATCATAAAAGGGAAAGAGTACACAAACACCAGAACAAAATAAATAAAAACAGACATGAACAGTCCCTAAGGATTAAAAAACGAAGGAAAAAAACTGCTACTAATCCATCATAACAATTCAAATTTTTCACTAGAGTTATGTAGTTAATCCAATCTTCATCATCACCAAAGTCATAATGAAACTTAAAAGGATTTTTCTTAAAGGATTTCATCTTTGAAACAAATTTTTTTTCCAATTTTTGAAGTACTAGTGGTTGTTCCAGTTTTGAACATAATTTTCACGGGATCAGTATATTCAACATCTTAGGCTTCAAAAGGAAATTCCTTTTTACCCGTAGAGATTGTGGTGGAAGAACTTGGATAAGAGCACTACTTGGAAGAACTAGGATGAACAATAATATTTTCTACACTTATTTTCTTGTTACTAGCAAACGTTTCGTAAGCCATTGAAAAGGAATAGGAGAGTTGAGGAGTTAAAGGAATAAAAACTGATGAAGGATGAAGAAAGAAAGAGACAACGAAGACACTTATATAGGAGGATAGAAATCATAACTGACAAGAGAAATGATCTTGTTACGTAACAAATCACCCTTGGAAAGCTCATAGTAGTTAAGACAAATTTTGAAACGGAAAAGAATAAAAAGGACCATCGTTTCCAAGATAATTATCAGACAAATGAATGCAAAAAGACAAAAGAAACATGAAAGTGAAAGGTCGTGCTTAACCAAATTTATTATCAATTAACTCTTTGTCTCAACAATTCCATACATAAACATTATAGGGTAGGAAAATAAAAATTTCAACTATTCTAAAAAAAAACTTTACCACTACTCGAGGTTAAGTTCAAATAAATTGTTTATGATATATATGACATAAATCAAATCATATTCATTCATTTGAAAACCCGTAAATTAATGTTCTCAGAGTCAAAAATACTAAAAGGTTTCTAACTTGAGATATTTCTGATTCAGACATCTTATAACTTGTAGAAGTATCTTTGACAGAAAAACATGTTTGCATAAGATTAAAATTCTATTTATCTCAAGAGCATATAACATAAATAATCAAGATTCATTGTGGACAAAACTCCATTTTTTAGGTACTTCAGAATTAATAGAAATCTATCTTCAGCTAACGGTTTTGTAAAGATATCAGCCCATTGATGGTATGTATCTATAAATTTTAAGATAAGGTCTCCTTTTTGAACATGATCTCTAATGAAATGATGCTTGATTTCTATATGTTATCTCTTGAGTGTAAAATAGGATTCTTACTTAAGCATATAGCAGCAGTATTATCACAAAAGATAGGAATGTTACTCTCATATATCTGAAAGTCTTCAAGTTGATTCTTCATCTAGAGTATCTGAGTATTGCACAATGATGCTGATATATATTTTGTTTCAGCAGTAGATAATGTAATAGTTGATTGTTTTGCTTGACCATGAGATGAGATTTTCACCCAGAAACTAATAGTTTCCAGAAGTACTTTTACGTTTAATTCTATCTCCTGCATAGTCTGCATCACAAAAACCTGATAGCATGTATTATGATGTTTCATTATACATTAAGCTAAGGTCAATAGTTTCTTTCAGATACCTTAGGATTCTCTTAACAATTGTTAAGTGAGTTTCCCTTGGATGCGATTGAAAACGAGCATGTAGACATACACTAAATAAGATATCTGGACGAGAAGCAGTCAGATACAGAAGAGATCCTATCATACCACGATAGAGCTTATGACAAATATTTGCGCTTACTTCTTCCTTTTCAAGAATGCATGTAGGATGCATAAAAGTCTTTGTTGGCTTACTATCTGTCATATCAAATTTCTTCAAGAGTTCTTTTGCATACTTGCTTTGATGAATGTATGTAACTTCTGAAGTCTGCTTGATTTTCATACCAAGAAAATGGTTTAATTATTGCATTAAGCTCCTTTCAAATTCAACATGCATTAGCTCAGACCATACCACATATATCAGAATCTTCCACACGGAGCGTACAGGTTGTAGGAACTAGAAAGGGGCGCTTTTGCCCAGAACCTAGAACGCTCTTCATCTTAGATACTATTACAGTTAGAATTATTTGTAATTTATCTATTAAACATTATGATAATGTACCTCTGAATAATTATTAAGTGACTTATAAGAGGCGTGACGAATGTTCAACTTGAGAGACTTGATAACAATTATTGCTTAAGGGCTTGATGGAAGTCCCACCCAAGCAGGTAAAATGCCTCACCTGAGGGACTTATAGTTCCATCATTTGTGCTATATACAATTTCATTTGGGATAATTAGATTCTCCAGGCTAATTAAACTCTTGTTTGAGGGAATTAGTGTCTCCTCGGGAGAGACAAAACTTAAGGATCTCGCCTAAGAGGCGCGATAGATGTTCAACCTTAGGACTTGATAACAATACATAATGTTATCTAATCTTCTGCTTACCTATCTGTGACCATTAATGGTTCTCATCATGGGTATTTCAAGTGTTATAGGGGAGTAAGACAACGTGAACTTTTGTCAAGTCTTCTTTTCTGTTTGGCAAAGCAAATCTTAAGCAGGAGTTTATCAATGTCTGGGACTAGATATATTTGAGTTCCTTCCCATATTTTGTATGCTGGTGACATTTTCATTTTCTGCAAAGGAACTAAGGCTAATATTGTAAACTAGACTCACTTATTCTCTAAGTATTCTCAAGCCTTTGGTCAAGTTTTTAGCACCGCTAAGTCCACTTTTGTATCATGGATCCATGTTTAGAAGGGCTAACCTCATCCTCAGATAAACTGGTTTTTCAAAAGGTAGCTTACCCTTTCTTTATCTTGGTGTTACTGTCTTCAAAGGTAAGGCCAAATCCATTCAACTTCAATTTATTGCTTATACAATTTTGGCTAAGCTGTCTTCTTAGAAAGTATCCTTATTGTGAATGGCCATTGGGGTTCTACTTTCTAATTCTTTTATTCATAGCATGATTAATCATTCCATTTTTGTTTATGCTTGTTCTATCTCTCTCCTCAAAACTATATACAAATCTTGTGAAAACTTCATATGGAGTGGAAATGTAACTAAAAGAAAGCTTATTATAGCTGCTTGGAAGAAGGTTTGTAAGCCTAAATCTCATGGTGATCGTGGCGTTAGATCTTTGATTTGTCTCGATGAGCCTTACGATGTAAAATTAGGATGGTATTTAATGAATAGTATGAAACCTTAGGCATTGCTATTGAAGCATCAAGATTCTTCTGTCAAAAACATGTTGGTTGTTGGGGGATGGTTCATTTATCAAATTTGGAGAGATTCTTGGTATGAAGACCCTTTAATTAAATCAATTAGCATGGCTTTCCTTGAATCCATTTCCATTGTTATCAACTCTTCTATTGCTGATTTTATTCATCATAACTAGTGGAATTTTGACAAACTAATTTGGCATTATTCTGCTTATGGTGCTCTTTAAGTTAAGGAGGCATACTTGTTCAAATCACATTCATCTCAACCCCTTGACTGGAAAAAAGCTATTCGAAATGTGAGTATGCAAAACCCCTTGACTGGAAAAAAGCTATTCGAAATGTGAGTATGCAAAAGCTTAAAAAGTCTGTTGATCCGTGTAAGTTAGTGAATATGCAAAAGCTTTAAAATTATGTTTCTAACAAGTGTCAAACCCATGCACCATTGCAATCACACAATACACACCACCCACTAGACCAAACTTTCCTTTTATTTATAACATTGCAACAATAATATATATCAGATATATGCTTTAGTATTTAATAAATTATTTAATATTTCATTTCATAATAATTATTTTATATTATATTTAAATTTTAATTTTATTAATATTATGAAATAATAACAATTTTTTAATATTTGAACTATTTAATATTTCTACAATTAATATTTCAACCTTTTAGTTTATTAAATATTTAGCCTATTAAATATTTCAACTATTTAATATTTTAATATCAATATTTTCTAATTTATTTAATATTTAAACTATTAATATTTAATGAATTATTTAATATTTTAACTAATTAATATTTTAACTATTTAATATTTTAACTCTTAAAGTTATAATTATCTTAATGTTTTAATTTATTTAATATTTTTTAACAATATTTTAACTAATTTTTTAATATTTTTTAACAATATTTTTTAACAATATTTTAACTCTTAAAGTTTTAATTATCTTAAAGTTATAACTATTAATATAATTATCAATATTTTTTAATTTATTTAATATTTTAACTCTTAATGTTTTAATTATTAATATTTTTACTATTTAATATTTCAACTATTAAAGTTATAATTATCTAGTTCATTAAATAATTATTTTAATAAATATTTCAGTTATTTATTAAATAATTTATTAAATAGTTTAATTTTATCAAATCACTAAATAGTATAATTAATGTGTAATTGAAATGTTTTAATGTAATATATTTAATGACGGTTAAAGTCTTAAATAGTTGATATACTTAATAAATTAAATAGTTTAGTTTATTTTAACTATTTAGTTTATTAAATAATTAATTATTTAAATATTTTAACTTTTAATATTTTAATTATTTAATTTATTAAACAATTAATTTTTAAATATTTCAACTATTTAATATATAAACTATTAAATCTATCTATTTCAAATATTTATAGTTGAAATATCCAATCACACTTTAATAATATATTTAAATATTTTAAGAATTTCTTGTACAAAAAACTCAACACAATAAATAAAATATTTATGTAATATGTACATTTTAAGTACTGCACCCATTTCAAGTATTTCAAATATTATAAATATTACAATAAATAATAATATGTTTGTGTAATATATATATATATATATATATATATATATATATATATATATATATATATATATATATATATATATATATATATATATATATATATATATATATATATATATGAGGAGGGATATATTTACTTCAAGAGTAAGTATTGAAGACTTACTCCAAATCTTAAACATTGATTATCGTTAATCTAAGAGTTTTAATTAATTTTTTATGTAGAAAAATATTTCCAAAAATAATTAGATTAAATGATCAGTTAAAACCGTTAGATTAATGAAAATTAATGGTTAAGATTTGGAGTAAGTCTTCTACACCTACTCTTGGAGTATATATATATATATATATATATATATATATATATATATATATATATATATATATATATATATATATATATATATATATATATATATATATATATATATATATATATATATATATATATATATATATATTGCAATTGTTAAATACAAAATTGAAGTGACTTAGTGGAGATGAGGGGTGGCAAAATAGGCGGTGGTTCGTCTGGCCGACCTGTGTACCCGCTAAATAATGGCGGGTTGGATTGAAATTTTGGGCCCGCCGTCCACCAAACTCCGTTCAGTCAAAATCTGTCGTCCGTCTAAGTTCACCCCGTCAAAGTCCGTCGTCCGCTAAAGACAAACTCACTTATTCGTTAAGCTCGTCTTGCCTTAAGCCCGTCTTTTTTTAGTTAATTCTAGTAATTCAAATATTTTATAGTTTTATTTTATACATTTATTTGAAAATATATGCAATATTTTTTTAGGTAAAATTTGTTTAAAAGATGCTCTAGAAATTTTATTTCAAAAATAAGTAAAAAGTTTAATTGAAAAGTAAAAAAAAAGACTATTAATCTATTAAAGAAATAAAAGAAAAATAAATACAAAAATAGACGGATAGGCCCACCGCCGGCTAACCCGCCACCTCGGTGGGACTAGAGCTGTCAAAATGGGCTAGCCATATGGGCCGGGCCGCCAGACCCAATAAATCATAGGGCTTGGGCCTTAAAATTAGAGCCCATATTTTTCAAGGCCTTTTTAGCCCAGCCCTGAAAAGCCCGCTACCCATTAGGGCTAACCCATATGGGACGTGGGTAGCCCATCAGGCCCGCATAATTATAAATTTTAAAAAAGTATATTAATATTTATATTATCTTACTCTAAAATAGCATATTGATTTTTCTCACTTTACTAAATTTTATCTCTATTTTATTCAATCTTTCTCTTTTAAATATAATACATTAATATAATCAACATTTTTTTCATCGTATTATATTAGTTTTTCTCTTGTAATAAATATTCAAGTATTATTAGCTCAAATGATAGTAGAATAAGGTGTGGAATTGGTCTTTGTGAATGTATACAGCTGGACCCTATGGGTCGCTTGGTTTGTAATTGTGTTTGATTATAATAATAATCGTTTCTTAAAAAAAAATATTCAAGTATTATTTTATACAATTTAGACATATATGGTATTTAGAAACACATTATAGTATTTATAATAGATAATATAGTACTTAAAAATGTATTATGTTTAAAATAACATAATTTTTAATTTTATTTATAATAAATATTATGGAGTTTTTATTTTAAATTTTAAATAAAAAAGCCCATTTAGGGCCGGGTAGCCCGAAGCCCATCTAGGCCAGACTCGGGTAGTAAATCTCGAGCCCATATTATATAGGGCCTTTTTGGCCCAACCCTGAAAAGCCCAGGGCACGCTAGGGCCGGCTCGTATAAGACCGGGTAGCCCATATTGACAGCTCTAGGTGGGACAGACATGAATTTTATGCTCATTTTACTTGGCAAACTTGCCCGCCTCACTTTCTTTTTTGTCGGACTTAAAACAGGAAGGACACGGGACGGGACAAATGATCCGTTTTGTCACCCTTATATTATATTACGTTTTAAAAAATTACCGTTTGAAAAAACATATATTTTATTTTCATTATTATGTTTTTTTTTTTTTATAATCTATACTAATAAATAATTTTATGATTTCACGATTAATATTTTGTTGTAAACAGAATTTATTTTAAAAATCAACATTAAAAAAATATACATTTTAAAAATTTGAGTTGGAATCATAGCACTTAGTGTTCCTTAAAATGTGTTATTTTTTTCCTCATCAACTTATAAAATGACAAGGAGTGTTAGGAATTAGGATGACCTGGTGATATATGGAAAATGATTGGCTTGATATATTTGGGTGACTTTAATTATTTTTCATGAAATAAAAAGTGAAATAAAGAAAAGAAAAGTAAAAGAATGAGAGACAGTAATTTCTAATAAGAGATGTCATACGGTGACTTTGGCACTAAAGTCCCCAAAACCCAACTCGTGATATATCATGATAAATTTGTGAACCCTCTTTTAAAAATCTCTAAATTGATAGCCTTTTAAAAACAAATCTGAGTTTGATCATTTTATTAAACTCATCAAGATTGAACTAGTAGATTTTTAGTAGATAAGATGATATTGTTCTTCTCATACATACTAACCTATAGAGAGAAAAGGCTTAAGAAACAAGTTAAACAATAAAAACAGTAAATCAAACACAAGAACCAAGTCAAGTCGGTAGGTGCATTTATTAAAAATTAAGGTATTGGAATTACAAATGGAAATTCGCAGGTCTCTCCCCCCTGAGAAGGAATCTGGTGGACAGAGAGAAGGTTTTGTTCTTCATAACGAAGAAAAATAGGTCTCTGCAAAATCAGGACTCAGTGGCTTTGAATTTGATAGATTGGATTAAGATTCTGGTGTTGGACCTAGGACACACCCTCCGTTGCACTGAGTCACTGCTTGAATTGAATATGTATAAAAAAATGAAGTACTGTAAATGTAATGTAATTGATGAGGGTTTTGGTTCGCTTGTCTCTTTCGATGGTTTTTAATACATTACTAAGTCAGGCCTCCCCGTGCTCCTGGAAAGTCTCCCACACCCACTTCCCTGTTCCACTACCCTACACATCTCTATCACTTTCTCCATCTTTTTTAATGCTGCTTGTACTAATTACATAACTTAACATTTATTCAGAATTGCATATAAATAATTATATTTTTAATAATTATTTATATTTTATATATATATATATATATATATATATATATATATATATATATATATATATATATATATATATATATATATATATATATATTAACTGATGTTCTTGTGTGAATTTAGATCAAACATATGTTCTTGTGTACAATTAATTAGGTAGGATGAAACATTGCATAAGAAAATATGTTGATGATGAATTAGTATTTTTTAAATGATACCGAGATTCCTTTTATATAATAAAAATGAGGTGAAATTTTATTTACCAATCTCAAAAATTAGATAAGGTAATCTCTGGTGCAAAATACTCTAAAAAATAATAAATAATTATAATATTTAATAAATAATTAAAAATATTAAAATTAAATGATATCATATAATTAGTTGAAGATACACTAACTAACTTTTTATATTAGCTAACACTTTTCTCCTAAAAAATTATATAAAAGACATACAGACAATTGGGTCACTATTTCTTTAAATTGTAAAATTAATCATCTTAAAAATTATATCTATTAATCTAGAAGATGCAACATTATTATTTATGAGCTTTTGTACTCAATAAAAGATCACGCTCTCTAGTAAATAGAAATGAAAATAACAATGACAAATGATAAAAAAAAATATGTTGATTGTTTAACCAAAATTTTACATGTTTAATCATTTTACTATAAATGACTTTGAGGCAGAGTAAAACCTCTAAGTTTTAATTAATGAAAAAAAACTCACTTAAATTTACACATGCATGAATTGTACACACAAACATATGTTAATCTAAATATCGATCTCCCATTTTGTGAGTCAATAAATTTATCAAAAATCTTTTATAATACTATTTCTTTTTAAAAGATAAAATTAATATTTAACTATAATTTTTTATGTATATAATTTATCTGATACATATAATTAGTTCATTTTTAAAATTCAAAAAGATTTATTCCCCTCACTTTTATTACTAAAAATAGATATCTATTTCTTTCAATTTATATTTTCTTCAATAAATTTTTTTTATTAGACAATTTGTATCATCAATTTAAAGTTAAATATTTGGATACTCATTAGTTTTGATTTGATATAGATAATTTAATAAAATTTAATTAAAATTTTAATATTATTTTTAAAAAATAATATTAAAAAGTGATTAAACATTGAATAATATTGTACAATTGAATGATAAATATTTAACACAACCAAATTTAAAGAAGTGTTTACCCAATTTAAAATATGAAAATTAATTTGTAATTATTAAAGATTGAAACTCTTATTAAATTTAAATAAATTATTTATTAATCAATTAAAATTATAATTAACTTTTAAGTTCTCATACCAAGAACAAAAAAAAATCATATTTAATGCTATGCTATCTGAGCATCAAAACATAATTATAAGCATAAAATATATTTATCTCTATATTTTTATTTGTACTATTACGCATTATTTTTTATATTTTCGCTTTCCATCCTTTCAATCTTTCCTCAATTACACCATCTGACCATATGTTCCCTCCCCAACTTGTTTGCTTCTAAACCCATCAAATCTGCGCCTCTTTGTCTCTCTCACTACCTTTTCACTCTCAATAACCAAATCCCATTCTACATTACATACACACCAAACCAAACTCACTCAAAACCCAAACTAAACTACACTGCATGATTCACATCCACATGGAATCTCTCAAGTTAGGAGTTGGTAATGGAAAAGTTAACATCGTTGCTGAAGATGACTCCATTGATGGAATGCAATGCATTGATCATCCTTACAGAAACAACCCTGGTGGGATCTGTGCTTTCTGTCTTCAAGAGAAGCTTGGTAAACTTGTTTCTTCGTCTTTTCCTCTTCCTATTCACGCCTCTTCGTCTTCCTCTTCTTCTCCTTCTTTCAGATCCAATGTTGCTCCTTCTTCTTCTTCCACTTCCACTACTCGTCATTGTGCTTCTTCTTCCTCCTCCGTTATTCACACCATTTCTACAACAGCAGCAACTGCTGTCGCTGTAGCTTCGTCTTCTTCTCTATCTCTCACTGTTTGTCCAACAAAAAATGAGAGTACTAGTAAACAGTTTCAACATGAATACTATAGAAAAACTCGTATCCCTTTTCTTTTAGCCAAGAAAAAGAAGAAGAAAAACACTGTTGTTTCTGCTTCTGGTTCTGGTTCGGGTTCAGGATCTGTTACATCTAATAATATTATTCTGAAACGTAGCAAATCAACTGCTACGCCAAGAAGAGGTAGTAGCAACTCTTTGGTTGATGCAGATGATGAATATTTTAGTCCTAGAAAAAGAAATGGGTTTTGGTCATTTCTATATCTTTCTTCAAAATCTTCAAAGAATCTGAGTTCAAAGAGTTTTAAAGATGGAAACAACAATGCTACTGCCACTACCACTGCAGCAAAACTCAAGGAAAAATGTTGTTCAGGTTCTTCTTTAGGAAGAAAGAACGACATTGTTATTGTTGAAGAAGAAGAAAACAGTCCTAACAGAAACAACACAGGTTCTTCTATTGAGCGGAAAGTTTCAAGATCTAGATCTGTTGGCTGTGGAAGCAGAAGCTTCTCTGGTGATTTCTTCGAGAGAATCTCGACTGGGTTTGGAGACTGTACTCTCAGAAGAGTTGAATCACAACGTGAAGGTAAATCAAAGGTGGTTTCTGGTTCAACTGGTATCACTTCTGTGAACCCTAATGAAAACCACCATCACCACCATTGCATGAAAGAGAGAGTACTTCGACGTTGTGGAGGTATATTCAGTGGATTCATGATGACTTCATCTTCTTCTTCCAACTCATCTAACTCATCTTATTGGGTTTCTTCAAATTCTGCTGATGATACTGTGAATAGTACTGTGAATGGTGGTGGAAAACAAGGTTCTGTGTCGATTTCTCAGAATAATAACCGCGGTGGAAAGAGTTGGAGTTGGGCTTTTGCTAGTCCAATGAGAGCTTTTGGTAGCAAAAGTTCTTCTAAAGAGAGTCATCATAGTAAAAGAGATATCATTAGAGATGCTAATGATAAGATTAATGCTACTCCAAATTTATCTGCTATGCCATCTTTACTTGCTGCTAGGTGATGATCACAGAAGAAAATAAAGGTTTAATATTTTCTTTATACACGTTAATTAGTGTGAAGTTAATTAATTATTATTAGTACTTGCTTATTGTTAATATTGAGGTTTATGTGTTAATGGTTATGATTATCAGATACAGAAGGTAAGTGAGAAGAAGGTAAATGCGAAGACATGAATGGCATAATGGTACTTTTTACTTTGAGATGAGGGAAGGAAAGGGATGAAGAAAATCTCGATGCATTCTGAGTAATCACGTGGCTTGTCTTAATTACTATGACATTGGTTATAGTATTTTTTTTGTAGCTACCTTATTGTAATGCGAAAGAGATGTAATATTGGAGTTTTTAATGTTCACTATTCACATGCATACACATGTATGAGTGGTGTAAGAGACAGAATGAGGAGAGTAGTACCTATATAGAAGAATCACTTTTGGTTATTTAATTATGTGTTTGTATGTATGTATGAATATGATTGAGTTTATATGCAATTTAATAAGATGTTGTTGGTTAGTTTATGAACTATATTTTTAAGCTCTAATGTGTTGTTAAATATAGGAATGTGGTGGTCATGGTGGTGGTCCCTTCAATGAGTGTATATATAGTTTGGCATTTATTCATGGTTCTTGTTTGCACCTAATCGCAGTACTTGTAAGTGTTAATGCGATCTCTCTAGTCTCTTCCATTACATGTGCACAGCTTGAGAGAAGGGTCATCGTGTCTCATAAATTCATCACAGGAAAAAGAATTTGGTCAATCAAAGCATTTTAATTTAGTATGATGATATGACATTAAGTTTCTATATTGAAATTCACATGTAGACGTAAATACAATTATTATTATTTTTTGTTAAATACACTAATGAATTTAGAGAAGTATTTTTATTTTTTATTTTTTATTTTATGAGAATTCTAATGAAACTAATTTATATTGGTGGTACAATATTTTTTTTTCATTTTATAAATAGGATAAGATGAAATATATTGCATAAGGAATAAAATAACGAAATATGTGCAACAAATTTCACTGGAGAGTTAGAGCTACCCCAACCCCATATTTCACAAAATATATGATATAAAGGGAAATTTGGTCGGGTAAAAATGCTCCTTGCTCCTCACAAGAGCCAAAAGCAAGAGCATGAGGGGAAGATAGAAAATGAGAGTTTGGTGGAGAAAGCAACAAGGAAGTGAGAAATAAAATAAAAGCATACCATGTGGGCTGTCCATACTAGTAGTGTCCATGAAACACTTGAGATTATAAGATATATAATTTATATGTTTAATATTTTAAGGTCTTAAATAGAAATATGAATTTTAAATTTTTTTTTTTATGGAATTGGTTTAGTAGTGAAAGCTTAACACGGGAGAATGTACTCCTTAATAAAAATATTTTTTATTTGGGGTGGGTGGGGTAGCTCAATTGACACTTGTTAGTTGGGTTAAGAAAACTATTGGTCTATAATGTGTTACTCTCAAGGTTATTTTAATTTTAAACGGAACATTCACATATAATAAAATTGATTTCTTTATATTACTTGGCAAGATTAAATACGGAAATTAGAAGAAAAAAAATTATTGGTCTCTAATACTGTCTTTGAATGCATTAGATAAAAATTACATATTTTTTAGGTGGTCTTTGAAATTCCATTATTCATCTTTGACGATAATAAAATCTCTTAAATTTAAAAATTATCTAACTTTATCATCCAAACAATAAAACTTACATAAGAAATTTTTTAAATTATATTATCTTAAATAATTGTCTCATCAAATTTACACAAAATAATGTCTTTATAAAAAAAAGGTAATGTTTCAAGCTAATTCATTTTTTTTTAGGAATTCAAATTCCTCTATGTAGACTATATTTTTGATAAAATTTGGGTGAAATTCTTAAATGATAAGAATTTATGAAATCTTTTGTTCATGTATAGAAAATTTTAGATGCCACTTAAAAATTTAAAAATTATTTCTTATATTATGTTGGACTATCCCTCTTATTTAGAGAGGCTCACATGGATGTGGGTTAGTGGCCTATGTGTAGGTAAACCTTTGTTATTATCTAACAAAGAGGAATAAGGTTTACATGTGAGAGTCAACAAGAAAAAGTAGAGAGAAAAGTGAAATTCCGCAGCCCATTTCAGCACAAAATCGTAATTTTGATAATGATATTCAAGGTTTGTGGCTTCTTGGCATTTTGCCTAATTCTTGAAAGATTTTTAGGACATCTCTGTCTAACTCCGCTTTGAATGGTATCATCTTGATGGACTTGGCTAAAAGTAGTGTGTTGAATGAGGAATCGAGGTGTAAGTCACATGGTTCTTCTTCACATTCTGAGGTGTTGGTTATCGAATCGAGGGATAGACATCAAAGTAGAGGTTCAAGTAATCGTGAGACATCACATGGTAAATCACAAGGAGGATCTAATAGATTCTCTAATATTAAGTGTCATCATTGTGGGGAAAAAGGACACATAAAAACATATTGCCGGAAGTTGAAAAGGGAAAACAAGAAGAAGAGCTACAACAACAACAAAAAGGAAGGTAACAAATAATGAAGATGTTGTTATTGCTGATGATTTATTTGTTGTTTGTGATAGTTGTGTAGAGAATGTCAATCTATCTCGTGATGAGATGGATTGGATGGTTCATAGTGGTGCTTCTACTCATGCCACATCGAAGGGTGATCTTTTTTCAACTTACGAGACTGGTGACTATGGGGTTGTTCGTATGAGAAATAATGGGAAAGCTAATGTTATTAGAATAGGAGATATTTGTGTCAAAACTAGCAATAGAACTACTCTAGTTCTCAAAGGCGTAAAACACATAATAGAAGTTCGACTCAATCTTTTATGAATTGGAAAGTTGAATAATGAAGGATATGATAATTCCTTTTCCGGCAATGAATGAACTTTAAAGAAAGGCTCAATGGTGGTTGCTAAAGGAAAAAAGGAATTCGAACTTTATATCGTCCAACTTGGGGTTTCGAAGTGCTACATCAACACTTGTTTAATTGATAGCTCATCCGAATTATGGCACATGCATTTGAGTCATATGAGGGAAAAAGGTTGGACCATGTTGGCAAAGATGAATGTGTTGTATGGTGTCTCTGATGTAAAGTTGAGAAAGTGTTCATATTGTTTGGCGAATAAGAAAATGCGAGTTTCCTTTATGTCATCCGAACCAAAGAGGAAATCAGGAGTGTTAGATTTAGCATATTCCGATGTGTGTGGTCCGATGAAGACACAATCACTTGGTGGTGCATATTACTTTCTGACTTTTATTGATGATTGTTCTCGAAAAACACAGGCGTATACCTTGAAGACGAAAGATCAAATGTTAGATACCTTCAAGTCATTTCAAGCTTCGGTTGAAAGAGAAACGGGGAAAAAGCTCAAGTGTATCCAAACTGATAACAGGGAAGAGTATGTTGGACCTTTCGACAAGTGTTGTCAAGATCAAAGTATACGTCATCAAAAGTCTCCTCCAAAGACACACAATTGAACGGGTTAGCCGAAAAAATGAAATTTACTCTGGCGAAAAGGGTGAGATATTTACTTTGCCAATTAAAGTTGCCAAAATACTTTTGGGGAGAAGCATTGAGCACGGTTGTACATCTTTTAAACCTCACTCCCTGTGTTTCGTTGAAGTTTGATATTCCAAATCATGTTTGGAGTGGTAAATATGTTTCCTACGTCCATCTTCAGGTATTTGGGTGGACTTATGTGCATATTCTGAAGGATGAAAGATCGAAATTGGAAGAGAAGTCGAAGACATGTGTGTTTGTTGGGTATGAACTTGATGAGTTTAGGTATTGATTCTTTGATCCAGTTCAACAAAAACTTATTCGTAGTCGTGATGTCGTATTCATGGAGGATTATACCATTGAGGACATCAACAAAGTTGAGAATAAAGATCCGACTTTTGAAGAAGAATAAATGGTTGATACGGACTCAGCTACTATTGCTCCTACCCCTATCACTTTCAAAGATGTTCCAATTGAAAATCAAGGTATGAATTTGAATGTTGATAATGTTTTAAATCCTTATGATATTGTTGATGTAGGTGCTACGGAAGACTTTGTTGAAAATGAGGTTGATCAAGAGGTTGAAAGTGTTCAACAACCAGTTGCTTCTTATGAGTTGAGGCGGCCTACACGTGATAAAATGCCTTCTATTCTATACCCCTCAATCGAGTATGTTTTTCTTATCGATGGTGGAGAACCCGAAAGCTTTTAAGATGTTTTGAAGGATGAGAATAAAAAGGAGTAGATGGATGCCATGGAGGATGAAATGCAATCATTTCGTGAGAATAATAATTTTTGTTTGATTGGGTACATGAAAATTTAGTGCTTTAGAACCCTAAATTTATAAGACAAGTTCATGACTTTAGTTTGATTTTTTAATATTTTTATTACCTTTTGTTTAATTGTAATTTTTAGGAACAAGAAGAGATTTCAAGGCGTTTTTAAAGGAAAGTAATGACAAAAGAAAGTATGTGGATAAATTGCTTGTGCTGAGGAAAACCAACCAGCAACACAATAGGGAAACACGACTGTGCTTCTTGTACAAGAAAATATGAAGAATCCCAAAATTCTAGAAAGAAACAACAAAAGTAATAGGTAGCACAATCAACCAGTGTTAGAGCAATATGTTTGTGTTACCCTTAAGCTCCAAAAACCTTCGTTTTTAATTTTGTTTTATGCATATGTCATAGATTTATAGAACTTATGATTCTTATGCTATAAATAGGACAAACATTTGCTAAATTATCATCATCATATCATTTTATCACTGTATAATTTTAAAAATAAATTTTCTCTTAATAATTATTCTTGTTTTTGCTACACCTTAACTTCAATTTAAGTAATATATAAGGTTCTTTTAGTTATATCTTACTCTGCTTATGTTTATGTTACATTTCTTTTCTTTTCTATCTGAACATGTGTACACAATGCCTTATCTTGTGACGGTGAAGACTCTAATGATAGCTGCAATTGCGCTCTTGTTCTAGATTTAGTCTTTATAGGTTTAACTAGTAATTTTATTGTTGTCTTGTAATTTTCCTTGTAAGAGTCCTTATAAGATGGAATACTAAATATTGCATAACTTTTAAAATGAATTTCCATGTACAAAGAAGCTCTTGTAATTATTGCACTATTACAATATACTAATTGTACGATCTTGTAAGCACATCATGAATTGTCCCGTACTACCTTAAATGATCTTGTGTATTATTGATTAGTTTTCTCTGACTGTTATGAGGAAAATCATCAAAGTTATTTTTCAAAGAATAAACTTATATAGAGTATTCACTAATGATCACGACATGATATAACTAAGTAAAGAACGGCGACATGATCTTCTAACAAAGAATCAAAATGTTGACTTTTAGCGTGAAATAGACTAGACAACATGACGATAGCTTTAATAACTCTTGTCCATAGGATAACATTGAAAGTGTATACCAACATGTAACAAAGAATTCTTCATGATGCGCACCCAAATTCGGCCAGATGCAATAACAAAATGCTTAATGAGCAATATGCAAAATGATATCTTGTAGATTCATCTTGAAGCAACACAACCATTAATTAGAAAAAAAAAACTTTCTTATTGTGTCTAGAGGATAGATTACTAAGAATCTATTTAATTGATTTCTACACAAACATTATGTTACAATGTGTTATCATCAAAACTAAATTAAACATCATTGTTTTTCAAATCGAGGTTACTTCAATATTTGTAACACTAAAAGGAAGATAAATTATTTTCATAGTTTGAGATTGTGTTTGCCAATAGGACCAAGAATAGAGTGGCCTACACGCTGGCCTAGTATATCCAAGTTGATACTAATAGAGTTTGGATTGAAGAAAAAAATAGTTTTGATCCAATCTAATTTAGAGACGAGTCTTTCTTTGTTAATAAAAATATTGTAAAAAAAAAATCTAATAAAATTTACTATATAACTAAATCATTTCACATTTGCAACTGTATTTTAAAATTTGTATGATACGAGAAAAGGAGATTTTTAAACTGATATACTGTAAAATGTGTGTCCATAAAAATGATTTATCACTTTTTATCTTTTTGTCTATTTATTTTTTCTCATTCAACCACCTTGTAAAACATAAGTTGAGTTCAACCCAAATAACCGGAATATATTCAGTTGTAATAATAGCAGTAGTAAATTCCGGGAAGATAATGTAAGACACGATCCCTTGTTAAGGGGCTGTGCATAAATGTCATGAGACTTAGACACAGATGAAAGATCCTCAAGAGTTTTTAAAAACGGTTTGCAACTACAAAAACGGCTAATACAAAACGGTATCAATTGATGCCGACACCGATACTATTCTTTACTGTTTTTATGTTAAAAATTAAATTGTAGTTAATTCACACTGTGACGACTACAATCAGTATCGTGACACCTGTATTGACCGAAATCGGAAAAGTCTTTACACGACTGCGACGCAACCGCGGTCGATTTTTAAAACCTAAGGCCAAAGTATTAGGCAATCCAATATGATGGGCCTACGGGCTTGACTTACAAGTTTAATCAATTGAAGCAACGGGCATAAGGACCAAGCTTCTTTCATTTCAACGAAAAATTGTATAATCATTTAAGGACCCATGGCTCCACTACTTTTGTTATGTTTTCTGAAAAATTTGAGCTCAGCAATGGAACGTGGCTGTTCTCAGATACTTCAGGTTGTAGGGTAAGTGACAAGAGTTCTCTCACTCTCACTCGGGGAGCTATTTGTACAAAGTGACAAAAGCTTAGAAAATCTGAAAAGTGATTAATAATTGAATTTGAAGATATGTATGAATCTGGATCAACGTTACCAACTCTAAAAATTTAATCGAATCAATTAAATGGTTGGAGTTTATTGATACAAAATGTTGTCTAGTTCTTCTAGACAACAAGACATGAGTAATCTTTCAATCATGGCGTGATCTGTGTGGTGTGGACACTAATGGATTCTATTGTGACATCTTCAACTCAGACTAGATACGAATAAAAGAAACCACGGATAAGTTCTCAGTTAATTTATTTAAAATATTTTTAAAAATATAATATAGAATAAAATTCATATTGTGCAATCCGGTGCTAGGAATGACAACGGGTCGGGTGCAGGTTTCACACTACCCAAACCTGCACCCGAACCCACACCTAAATACTGTTCGGGTGGAAAAACAACACCCACCCACGCCCACACCAGTTGGATTTTGGGTTTTTTCACCCAAATCCGAACCCGTAACAAAATACACAAAATACATTTTTCTTACAACTTTTCACAATATTATATATATATATATATATATATATATATATATATATATATATATATATATATATATATATATATATATATATATTTAAAAGCGGGTGTGATTTCGAGTTTCGGATGCGGGTTTCACACTACTCGAACCCAGTCAACTCGGATTTTCACCCTTTGACTCGGATTCGGGTGCAGGTGGACCCCGCGAGTTTGGGTCTGTTCGTCATCCCTATCCGGTGCTCAGTATAACTAGAGAACAACTAAGTTAAAATATTCTAAAATGATTCACCTAAAATATTTTGATTATGAAAATGACTTATTAATAGGGTGCCAAATGGCATATCAATTCCGTTTAAGGCAGTGGTGGAATAAATTTTATTGAGGGAATGGATTTAAAATTTTAGTTTGATTTTACTTTTGAGGTATTAAGAATTGATTCTAAATGTTTAGAATTGATTTTGACGTGTTTATTTGATTTTGAGCAAAATTGATTATGCTTTCGAGAACTGATTCTACTAGAAATTAGGATTTATAGCTTTTGATCAAACATAACTTTTAAATGTGATTTTTACATGGAATTTATTGTTCAACTCATTTTTCCAAAAATTTCTCCAAACATAAATCACTTTACATTTAACTCACTTTTATTCCGAATCAATTTTACAAAAGCAATTCACTCAATATCAATTTTTTTCACCGCTGAACATATATGTTTACTCTGTTTCATAAAAAATGATACATAAATACTATACAGCCCTAAACCTTAACCCGTTCTATAAAAAAACGCGGACAAAAACAAAAATATGTCCAGGATTTATTTTACCATCCCCATAGAATGATGATTCAGACAGTACATATGTCTACGATAATTACTTGCAAACTCACAATTTATACTATTAGGATCCGTCTAAAAAAACATTAGAAAATAAAAGATGAATGAATGCTTTCAAAATAGAATAAATTTAAATATTTAGAAATTTTCTAAGATTATTGAGAGATGGATTGAGAATTTTTCAAAAATTTATCATGTGGCCCATGATTCGACAACTAAGGATGTGCATGTTTGATTATTTTCAAAAACCAAACCATAACCATTTTAAAATCATTTAAATGGTTTGAATTTATAACCATAACCACATTTTAATCAAAACTGTTTATAATCCGTTTTTAAAAAAAATCCAGTTTTGAAAATTATTTTTTTCAAAATTTCTTTTTAGAGAATTAAAATATTTGGATTTGGATAATAACCGGATTATAACCGAATCCAAAATAATTTAACCGGTTAATAACCATTTAATTATATCCGGATTATATGAATGGATAATCAAATCATTAATAACTAAAGCGATTAATAATCATTCAATTATATCCGGATATTTAAAAGTGGTTTAGATTTGGTTATGGATTTGGACATCACAACCGGATATTTTGCACACCCCTATCGACAACTCTAAAGATTCTTAATGACTAGTTTTCTATCAGACACCCCCATGCCTAAGGTAATACCCCCAACAATTTTATATTAAATTGGTATAGTCTCTTGAAATTTAAAATTTTTTATCACTAATTTTTTTAAACTTTAAAAAATTAACATATTTAATTATTATTATTTTAAAAAATTCTAAAATTTGGTACATAAATATTTTTAAAATTGAAAAGATAATCAATTTTTAAAAAAAATTTAAAAAAATAACTGAAATAAAACTATATACATAAATATTTTATAAAAACTAAAATATGTCATTTTTTTATAAGAACTAAAAATAAATTTTAAAATATTTATAAGAATCAAAAACATATTTAACCCTTAAATATTTTTAACTGAGATTTTTATAATAGAATTGAATCGTCGAACCGAACCGAACTGAAGTTAAAATAACTGAATCATTATATTTGATTAGTGAATCAAACCATTAAACACAAACAGTTCTAGAACCAAACCAAATTGAAACTGAACGCGAACTGAATCAAAATTTAAAATATTGTTTTTTTAAATTGAAAAATAGCTAAACTGTTATGTTCTTTGATATACAATTCGGTTTGGGAAAAATTATTTTCTAACGGTTCGGTACTATTCAAAAATTTTAAACAGTATATCAAACCAATAATTTTGATTCAATTCGATTCTTTGTAAATTAAAACGGTTCAATTCAGTTCGAGTGAATTTTTATTATAATTTTTTGTTCGATTCAGTTCAATTTTTTATATGAACTGTACCATAAACAACCCTATAAAAAACTAGTGCTGAAACCTCTATAAACACTCAAAAATCAGAAAAATGGCTAAATATATGGTCGACTTAGTTTGTGATCAGTATTATAAGAAAAGTATTATAAGAAAAAAAAATTAAGCATATTGCAAATATTAAAATAACTAGTAAAATATTGTATGCATGGGATATTGGTATATTACACACATTTATTTTTAAAATATAATAAAATAAAACGAGAGAAAGATAAAATTGTTTTATTAAAAGAGTTAATTATTTTTAAAAGGGATAATAAGCCCGTGTCTATAATTATAATTGTATATAAAAATAATTTAAATTACAATATATTTTTTTAGTAAATAAATATTATTTTTATTTTAATATTATTTATAAAATATTTAAATCAATATTAAACTTCTTCCTGTATATAAATTAATTTTTTTTTAGATCTAGTCAATTCAATTATACACCTTTAAACGTTTATAAAAAAAATTATAATCCTTTAAAATTATTTTTGATTTTTATTGAATAAAAATTAAGATACACTTATCATATTTTTAAAGTATACATATTTTTCAATCATTTATATCTAATTTATTCTAAAACGGTTTTTTATTTCTAATTTAAAGTTAATTTATTAAAATGTCATTTTTAAATTATTTTTAATTTGAAAAAAAAATTAAGCATATTGCAAATATTAAAATAACTAGTAAAATATTGTATGGATGGGATATTGGTATATTACACACATTTATTTTTAAAATATAATAAAATGAAACGACAGAAAGACAAAATTGTTTTATTAAAAAAGTTAATTATTTTTAAAAGGGATAATAAGCCCGTGTCTATAATAATATTTGTATATAAAAATAATTTAAATTACAATATTTTTTTAGGAAATAAATATTATTTTTATTATAAAAAATATTTGAATCAATATTAAACTTGTTCCTGTATATAAATTAATTTTTTTTGAGAACTAGTTAATTCAATTATACACCTTTAAATGTTTATAAAAAAAATTATAAACCTTTAAAATTATTTTTGATTTTTATTAAATAAAAATTAAGATACACTTATCATATTTTTAAAGTATACATATTTTTCAATTATTTATATCTAATTTATTCTAAAACGCTTTTTTATTTCTAATTTAAAGTTAATTTATTAAAATGTCATTTTTTATTATTTTTTAATTTTGTACGCGCATTAGAAAAATAATCAATAAATTTATAAAAGTATAGCCTCGATTAAGTAGAGCAAATTATACCTAATGACGAAGAGTAAAAAAATTCATCAATATTACAATAAATTATTGAAGAGTAATTCAATATTCAGAAGATGAGCATCATAAGTTCTGATGTGGGCTGATCTTCTGATGGTTACTCAGAAGATAGTATTGACCAAAAGATGTTATCTGGGTCTCATTAGCTTAGCTGTTTAGTAGTAAGGGTACTTCAGTATTTTGTAGTACTGTACTGTTTGTACCTTAGACTTGTTCACTAAGTTTACTGTTTTAGGGCTTATGTGGCAAGATTTTCTTTTCCTATAAATAGCCTTGTGATAACTATCATTAATAGTAGAATACAACATTTATTCTCTCATCTCTTTTGCGCCGTTATTCTATTATTCTCTTTGTCATCATCTTTATTCATTGTGCACCAACAATTGGTATCTAGAGCTCCGGTTCCAAACACAGGGAAACACGAGTGAACGTGAGTTTGTGTGACTGTGTGATTGATTTTGTTTCTGGGAAACAAAGTTGTGTTGAATCACATTTTTCTTGGTTGTTTGTGGGTTGGGAAACACTGTGTGAGTGTGAGTGAACTCTGTTTTTGTCTGCACAAGTTTAAAGATGAGTGGAAGTAATTTGAATACCAAACTTCCAGTTCTTGATGGTAAAAACTGGAATAGATGGATGATTCAAATGCGTGTATTATTTGGTGCTCAAGATGTTCTAGATCTTGTCACTGGAGGATATGTTCCGGTTGCAGCGGATGCAACGGAAGAACAAAGAGAAGCGCAGAGAGAGACGAAGAAGAGAGACCGAAAGACGTTGTTCTTTATCCATCAGTGTGTGGATGTGAATGTGTTTGAGAAGATTGCTGATTCTATGACGTCAAAGGAGGCGTGGGATATACTAGTCAGGTGTTACGGTGGTGATGTATCAGTGAAGAAGGTGAAGCTTCAATCCCTGAGAAAGCAATATGAGAATCTCAACATGAAGAACAATGAGAAAGTCTCTGAGTATATCTCTAGAGTGATTGTGATCACTAATGAGATGAAGGCTTGTGGAGAAACCCTTTATGAACAAGTAATCATAGAGAAGATATTGAGGTCACTTACTCCTCAATTTGATTATATTGTTGTATCTATTGAACATTCTAAAGATCTGGAAACCATGAGAATAGAAGAGTTGCAAAGTAGTTTAGAAGCACAAGAGTTGCGTCTGACTGAGAGAACTTCTGAGAGAGAAGTTGAGCAAGCTCTGAAGGCTTCTTTTGTCAAGAAGGACCAGAAGCATAGACGTGGTGATAGATTCCAGAAGGAAGCCTCAACTTCTGATGAGAAGAGATATCAGAAGGGAAAGGATAAGAAGAAAGTTCAATGTTACTGTTGCAAACAGTTTGGCCATTTTGCTAGAGACTATTTGGCAAATAAAGGAAGGAGATCAGAAGAAGAAAATATAGCCAGAGGAGGATCAGATGATAAACCTGTGCTATTGATGGTTTCAGAGTCGGACAAAAGATGTTCGTCAGAATGGTGGTATATGGACACTGGGTGTTCAAATCACTTGACTGGAAACAAACAATGGCTAATAGACTTTGACTCTGAAAGGAGGACAAAGATCAGATGTGCTGATGATAAGTATCTTTATGCAGAAGGTATGGGAAATGTCAAAGTCGAAGTGAAGAATGGAAAGACTGTTCTGATCAAAGACGTTTGGTATGTTCCTGGAATCAGAATCAATCTGATGAGTGTGGGTCAGCTCATTGAGAAATGTTTCTCAGTTGTTATGAAGAACAACCTCTTGAAGTTGTATGATTCCAATCAGAAGTTGATTATGCAATCTGAAGCAACAGAACATTCAAGGTGAATGTAGAAACAGCTGAAATAGAGTGTCTAAGTGCTGAAGGCTCAGAAGGTGATAGTAAGCTGTGGCACAAGAGGTTGGGGCACTTGAACTATAGAAGCCTGGGGCATCTAAGTTCTAAGAAGCTTGTACGTGGCATTCCTAAGATTGTGAAGCCTGAGAAGTCATGTGAGGTATGCATGAAAGGCAAACAACCCAGATTGCCATTTGTATCAGAAATTTGGGATTGGAGAGAGTCTCAACCAACTTCTGATGTAGAGATAACTTTTGAAGAAAAGTTAGAGTCAGAAGATGAAGAATCTTCTGAAGACGAGTCAGAAGATGAAGCATCTTCTGAAGATGAGTCAGATGGTGAATCTGATTCTGATCCAGATTCTGATGATGATCCAGAGTCTGGTGGTAGTCATGATTCTGGAAGGGAAAACTCTGAAGACATAGGGTCTAGAGGACAAGCTTCTGGAGATGATCATGGAGGTGGTGACTCTGGAGTAGCTGACTCTGAAGTAGCTCAGCGACCACAAAGAGTCAGAACTATACCAAGAAGGTTTGCAGATTTTGACATGTTGCAAGACACAAAAGTTGACTCAGAAGGAGAGGTCATTCAGTGTGCTATGTTAGTAGATTCTGAACCAGTGAGTATAGAAGAAATGCTCAAGAAGAAGGTCTGGCTGAATGCCATGAAAGAAGAACTTGAGGCTATAGAAAGAAACAAAACTTGGAAGCTGACATAACTTCCAAAGGAGAAGAAAGCCATCAGCGTCAGATGAGTTTTCAAAGTAAAGATGAAGCCAGATGGATCAGTTGGTAAACACAAAGCAAGGCTAGTGGCTAGAGGTTTTCTTCAGAAACCTGGACTAGATTACTTTGAGGTGTTTGCTCCTGTAGCTAGACATGAAACAATCAGACTGGTGATTGCGTTAGCTACGAACAGAGGTTGGTCCTTGATGCATCTGGATGTAAAGTCCGCATTTCTGAACGGTCCATTACAAGAGGAGGTATACGTGTCACAACCCCCTGGCTTTGTGAAAAATAATAAGGAAGGGATAGTGTACAAATTACACAAAGCTCTGTATGCATTGAAGCAAGCACCCAGAGCTTGGAATTTGAAGATTGATTCATTTTCAAGAAGCAAGGGTTTCAGAAGTGTGAGATGGAATATGGAGTTTATGTGCAACATTCTGGAAGCAATATGATTCTGCTGTGTCTGTATGTTGATGACATATTGCTTACAGGGAGTTGTCCAGAAGATCTGATGAAGTTCAAGAAGGTGCTGATGAATGAGTTTGAGATTACAGACCTTGGGAAAATGTCATATTTTCTAGGGATGGAGATTTTGTACTCAGAAGATGGTATCATTCTGCATCAGCTAAAGTGTGAGTTAGAACTTCTGAAGAAATTCAAGCTGGAGAATTGCAAAGCTGCTGTTACACCGTAAAAAACGAATCAGAAGTTGGACTCTGACTCTGAAGGTGAAGATGTTGATGCTACGATCTTCAAACAACTGGTTGGTTCTCTAAGGTATTTGTGTAATACCAGGCCTGATATATGCTATGCAGTTGGATTGGTTAGTAGGTTCATGAGTAAACCTAAGTGGTCCCATTACCAAGCTGCTGTCAGAATCTTGTGGTATGTCAAGGAAACTCTGAAGTTTGGCATATTGTTTCCTTCTGGGAGAAAGGAAGAATCAGAGTTATTGAGTTATTCTGATTCTGATTGGTGTGGAGACAGAGTTGATAGAAGGAGTACTTCTGGATATTTGTTCATGTTTCTGGGAGGTCCTATTTCTTGGAATTCCAAGAAGCAACCTGTTGTTGCTCTATCAACCTGTGAAGCTGAGTACATCACAGGCGCTGTAGCTGCATGTCAAGCTGTGTGGCATTGAACTTATTAGAAGATCTGAAGATTAAAGTGAAGAAGCCTCTGAAGCTGATGATTGATAACAAGTCTGCAATCAATCTTGCCAAGAATCCGGTGTTACACGGAAGAAGCAAGCATATTGATACTAAGTATCATTTTTTGAGAAGCCAAGTCCAGAATGGAACATTAGAAGTTGTGCACTGCAGCACCCAGAAGCAGATGGCAGATGTTTTGACGAAGGCGATCAAGACGGATCAATTTCTGCTCTTGAGGGATGGAATTGGCGTTGTCAGCTTTGAGTGAAGAATATGAATTAAGGGATGGTATTGAAGAGTAATTCAATATTCAGAAGATGAGCATCAGAAGTTCTGATGTGGGCTGATCTTCTGATGGTTACTCAGAAGATAGTATTGACCAGAAGATGTTATCTGGGTCCCATTAGCTTAGCTGTTTAGTAGTAAGGGTACTTCAGTATTTTGTAGTACTGTACTGTTTGTACCTTAGACTTGTTCACTAAGTTTACTGTTTTAGGGCTTATGTGGCAAGATTTTCTTTTCCTATAAATAGCCTTGTAATAGCTATCATTAATAGTAGAATACAACATTTATTCTCTCATCTCTTTTGCGCCGTTATTCTATTATTCTCTTTGTCATCATCTTTATTCATTGTGCACCAACAATAATCACTATGGTAGACACAAAATAATAGTAAAAATGCGTGCTTACGAACGAGTGATTTTGTATATGCATTAAAAAATAAATTATAAAACATATTTGAATATAAAGATATTTCTCTTATCTTTTCTTCTTTTAAAATTTACATTTTATTTTTAAATCTAAAAAATATAAATAACCCACAAATATAATTAAAATTTAAGAGAAATTCTTATCTCCCATGAATCGTCTGAGTCTTTTATGTACAATGTAGATTTTCAAAAATACCTTCTATTTTTGTAGATATATCTTCAGACGTATATTTTTTTACTTTAAGTTGATTTGTTCCATATATGCACATATGAAAGTTTTCTTGTCATGTACTATCTACAAAATCATTTGATTATAATAGAGCGAAACTCTTCTCCTCCATCATTTACAAAACTTTTCATTTTCATAAACTCCCTCAAACTCTTCCGATCTCAAAAAATCTTCATTCTACCAAAGTTATTTTTCTATCGAATTTTAGAAACATATTTTAGAGACAATGTTGATATTGTTTGTTGTGTAAAATGGACGATCTTCCTTCCACATTTTTCTATCCAGTTTTAGAAACATATTTTAGAGACAATATAGATATTGTTTGTTGTGTAAAATGTACGATCAAGAGCTCAAATATAAAATTTTATAGGTTCTTAACAGTAATAAACGTCATTGTTACGTTTGAGAAGTTGCAGAATGTTCCGTAGGTGCATATCTACGAAATAATTATGTTAGGATAGTTTCGTAGATGTCGCTCCGAAACAAACCCAACCCAATTGTTATGAATGTTGGGAGCTTCACCGGTAACAATATTATATCTTTCTATATTGTTCACTACTTTTTGTTCTATATTCGTAATAATGATTGATTCCAGTATTTTTTATTTTCATTTTAGGCATGGATATTGCAGCACTTTCCGATAATCGGGGAGAGGTTGATGACTACATTGAAGTCTAGCCACATGCTCGTGCCTTCATTCCCCACAAGAGGGAACTAGACGGTGGAACCTCACAGTATATCTGGACTGCAAAGCTGCCAAACTACGACTCAAATATGACAGAAAATTCCGTAGGTATATTTACAAAAAATTCTATTTTTAAGACGTTTCGAAATTATATCTATGAAAATTTTCCTAAACTAAATTAATTTAAATTTTCTTTAACGTATACCATTTTAAACTACGTATACCATTTTAATTTTAAAATACTTTCATAGATGTAACTTGAAAAAAAATATTCTCTATAGATATAGATTGATCAAAACTGACACAAAGTTGAAACATACCAAAAAAAAACAGCAACATGAACCAAAATTTGTTGCTCTAGAGTTACTTCTAAAGCTTAGCATAAAAAGATAAACTAGCCGCAAAACCGGAAAAACCCAAAATCTCAAAATGGCACCTAACTATAGGTGGCAACTCCTCTATGCTTTAGTTGGATGGTCTGGTATTGTGTTTGAGTAGCATCTTTCGGAGCTCCACCGGATCAATTTTAGGTGTGCAGTTAATGGGCCTGTAATATCCGGTTTCCGGATCTGGGACCCAAGCCGAGCAGGCCTCTTGGCCATCTCTTGACACGGGCTTCTCTTCAAACTTTCCTTGGCCAACTCTCGCTGAAACATCAGATGCCGCAGCAAAACCTCGGCTACAAGAGAAAACAAGTAGTAAATTTAGTGTGTGAGATTAGATTAAAGCAAATTAAATGAAAATATTACTATGAATGGAAATTGGGACCGACCGTTGAAGATGAAAGAGGGGGAGAGATTGAGAAACAAGATGTTTAGCTTGTGGGAGAGAGCGAGACATTTTGATTATTTAGTTATTTGTGTGCTGCTGCGAAAGCTTCTCTTTTAATGTGTTTGTGGAGTTTGAGACTATTGCTTCCGCAGCAGCGAGCTATTGTTTGATAAGTTTGTGGAATTTGTGTTAGGGTTTATGAGGGCTTATATAATGCACGTAAAAGTTGGAGGCGTAACCGACTGTAACACCGACTATGACGTATGATACCATTGCGACACGTGGTTACTAAATAATATTTATTAATTTAAAATAATTAATGTACTTCCTCTAGAATTAGATCATGCTATATAATTATTTATTTTTATTAAATACCAAGAATATAATCTAATAATAGACACATAAATCCAAAGATTAATTCTATATTGTTTTTTTCGTGACTCCAAGCGGATCAAACCCTTGAGACCTGAATATTCCTCCGCTAGGTCAATTCTTTCGCATCTACTTAATATAAATATAAGGTTATCATAATAACAACCCTAGACAAAAATCCTTAGCCTTTGCTTATGTGTAATCTTAACATAGCCTCATGCTTATGTGTCATCTTCACATAGTCTCATGTTTATGTATCATTCTGACAAAATTCTACGAATAAATAAAACCTCATTTCTAATTTAATACATGAAGAAAATAAATTATTAAAATATTATATATATATATATATATATATATATATATATATATATATATATATATATATATATGTATATATATATATAGGGTCGGCCCTATACATGTGAATGAAGTGCTACAGCACAGGGTCCCAAATTTTAGGAGGCCCCAAATTTTTAAAAGATTCAATTTTTTTCAAAAATATTAATCGAAATAAATAAAATGTTATAATAAAAATCCGATAAATAAAAAAATGCTATAAAAAAATTCAATACATACAAAAATTGAGATAAATCAAAACTCAAAATAATTATAATTAAACTTATTATTGATTAATACTTAAATGTAATTTTTATGTGTCTTTCTTAATTATTATAATTGTATTTATATTTAAAATTTGGGCCCATTTTTAAAATTAGAACGGGGCCTCTGCATTGATTGGGCCGGCCATATATATATATATATATATATATATATATATATATATATATATATATATATTATTTATTAAATTAAAATTATATTAATAATTAATAATAATAATAATAATAATGATACTTATTAATTATAATATTTATAAAAATAAATTTTAAATAAATAACTTAAAATAGAGAATCTACTTAATATAAATCTAAGGTTGCCATGATGACAACCCTAGACAAAAACCCCTAACTTTATTTATGTGTCATCTTCACATAGCCTCATGCTTATTATATGTCATCTTCACATAGCCTCATGTTTATGTATCATCCTCACAAAATTTTACAAAATTCTACCAATTAATAAAACCTCATTTCTAATTTAATACATGAAGAAAATAAATTATTAAAATATTAGATAAAAGAACTTATATATATATATATTAGATTTATTAAATTAAAATTATATTAATAATTATTAATAATAATGATAATTATTAATTATAATATTTATAAAAATAAATTTTAAATAAATAACTTAAAATAGAGAAAAAATAAAAATACAATTTTAAATAGGCAAAATACAATTAATAAGTTAAAATTTTCAAATTTAAATTTAAATATTAAACTTAAAATAGTTGAAGTAATTATATTTTCATGATTTTTTTACTGATTATGATTATTAAATTATGCAAAATCCTCAATATATATATATATATATATATATATATATATATATATATATATATATATATATATATATATATATATTCTATTTGTATATAATATTTAAAAATGAATTGTTAAAATATTTTTTGATTTTAAAGCATTAGAACTTAATAATTTAATATATGGCTTATCCAAAATTTAATTTGTAACGTTTTTAAATTATTAGGTTTTAAAAGTAACTTTATTTTGATTCTCACTTTTTGTATTCTATTTACTTTAAAAATCTTAGCTAGAAAAAAAATTATTTCTGTAAAATAATTCTTATTTATATTTAGTAAGATGAAAAATATTCTTATAAAATTTTAGCTAGAAAAAAATGTTCTTATAAAAATATTTTCTTATTTAATATCACAAAT
Organism: Vicia villosa; assembly: GCF_029867415.1. Classification (NCBI taxonomy): domain Eukaryota; kingdom Viridiplantae; phylum Streptophyta; class Magnoliopsida; order Fabales; family Fabaceae; genus Vicia; species Vicia villosa. The sequence continues at coordinate 24,153,601 of NC_081180.1, read as the reverse complement.
ACTATATTGATCATTTAAAAATCTATCATTTTAAATTATTTTTTTAATTATTGGAACAAAAATTTAATTTTTTCACTAAGCATGTTCGTAAAATTCATTTTTTAACATTTCACTTAATTTGTAACTGAAATTTCTTCATAAAACGTTATGAATTCATTTTTAAATATTACATTAAATATTTTACAATATAATAGTGGATTCATTCTTAATTATTTTATAATTTGTAACCGAAACTCTTTCACTTGTATATTTCAATTTTCTTTGAAATATTCCTTAACATATATATAACGTGTTTATACTACCTATAGAAAACACAAAATATCATCAAGACATTATTTTTCATGGTCATGTCCACTCTCTTTTCACAAATAAATTATTTTAATTGCACTATTCCATATAACAAATTATAGATTATGGAGTTTATGAGATTCCTCCTATCACCAAAATTGTAAGTTTAGAATTATGAATTATAGAGTCATAAAAAATAAATTTTACATACGTAATGAGATCTTAGTTATATATAATTGTTGGTTTTCTCATATCTAGAACATGTTGTTCCAAGTTTAACATAAAACATCTATATCGCAGGTAACTTTGTATACTTTGATGTGTGAGATTAGTCCAACTTATTAGTCGTTCCAAATGTTATATAATACATTTTTGTCACTAATAACTTCATATATTTCAATCATTCACTATTTCAAAACAAGTGATTTTACTTATAAAAAATCATGTCAATTTTTTTCTCTGACAACTAATTGTCTTAATTTTGTAAAATTAAATAAAAAAACACATATGTTTTTTTTTTACAACCGTATGTTTAAACTATTTAAAATTTGCATTAAGAGATATTGGTTATATTATTTGTCTCCAATGAGGAAAAGTATATATTTGACCTATCAAGCTTTGTTGATGTTGGTAAAGTTATTTTAACAGATATGGTATAATTTTATTTAATTTAAAATTTAACTCAAGTCTATATTCTTTTATAAAAATCAATTAAAATATATACATGTTGATTTGTAGGTATTTTTCACCTTTGGCCTTACTTCTAACACCTCTTATACGATACATTTATACTCTTATATTTTATATTAGCTCTTATATGGTACATACTTCAATTTCATTTTCTTTTTTTATTTCTTTTTTCTTTCTCCATCTAAAAAATATCTACGTTTAAAAAATAACTTACTTATTTAAATATAAATATTAGAATAAATATGCTATTATAGTAATTTGTTTTGCTATTCAAAAAAATAAAAATATTATAGTAATAAAAAAATAACAATAATAATAATTATAATAATAAAAAATTTAGCTAAAAAGAATTTCTCTATAAAAGAAAATATTCTAAATTACATAAATATTTTTTAATATAAATTTCATGAAATTAAATTAATAAAAATATTTTTTTAAAAAAACTTTATAATAGCAATAATGAATAGAATAACTATGAACTAAAACTAATGAATAAAAAAATCTCTAAAAAATATAAAAAAGTGAATAATAAAGTTAGTGAATAGTTAAAAGAGAGAGGGTTTTGTCTGGCGATTTCCGATTGGCGATTGGCGATTTCCGACGTTTGAAATTTTCCGGCGAAGAACGTACAAAAGGTATAGGGTAGAAACAGACACGACAAACCTGTGGTGGTAGTTTAAATTCCTAACATTAGGGTTAGGACTACGGCAGAGGGGATCTAGGTTTGGGACTATCCTTTGGATTGGATATGGGGCGTGGCCGGCCGAAGAAAAAGGCGGCGATGACTCCACCGGCGAGTGTGAGAGTATTCTCGTCAACTCCAATCCCAAGTGGACAAGGACCTACAGGAACTACGAGCAAATCTGGGAATGTAGTGAAAAAGTTGGATACGATAAAGGAGATACCGAACATTGAGGGAAAACACGAGGAGGTTGAGAAGGATGCTGACCAGAATCCAAAACTATGGGTGGATGTAATTAAAGGAAATAGACTCCCAGCGAATGGTAGTGAACTCTCCTACACGGCGCCACTCATAAAAAACGGAGATATTGAAGTTCAGCTTGAGGAAAATGATGTAGCATCAGAGATGGAATTCTGGAAAAATGCCCTTATCATGTATGCTATTGGAAATGAGCTTTCTATGAATGTAGTCAAGAAATTCATGACTACAACTTGGAACTTTGTGACACTACCAGATCTGTACTATAATGAAGAGGGATACTTCATTATTCATTTCAAGGATAAAGTTGATAGGGATGTTGTGTTAATGAGAGGACCATACTCTATCTTCAAGAAGCCTATCTTGCTTCATGAATGGAATCCAAAATTTACACTGCAGGAAGATGTATTGAGGGTGTTACCTATTTGGGTGATGTTTCCTCAATTGCCATTGTACTGCTGGGGGGATCAGAGCATTGGTAAAATTGCTAGTGCCATAGGAAAGCCAATCATGACTGATGAGTGTACAGTAAAGAAGCTTCGGGTGTCGTATGCACGAGTCCTCATTGAAGTGGATGTTACACAGGAACTACGACATCATATCACAATCAAGAATCCACTGGGTGAGAAAATGATCCAAGTGGAGTATGAATGGAGACCACCTTTTTGCAAAAGTTGTAACAAAGTAGGACATGAGTGTAAATAAAAGGAGGATGTAGGTAAGAAAAAGAAAGAGCCACAATGAGTATGGGAGCAGAAGAAGCCACCTGAGGAACCTAAAAGTTCAGATGAAGTGAGAAAGCCTGCAGACCAATTGAAGGTTGTAGAAGGACCATGGACCACTATCCAGAGCAAAGGTAGAAAAGGAAAGGAACCTGCAGAAGTGAGTGTTGAAATCAGGAATGGATTTGATGGACTTCTGATAGGAGAGATCTCTTAGATAGAGGGTGTTACATGATCTGCTGGAATGTGAGAGGGCTCAACAAAACTGCTAGATGCCTGGAGGTTGAAGCCCACTTCAAGAAACTATAGGTTAGTTGTATAGCATTACTTGAAACTCGTGTTAAGATTAATAATAGTGAAGCTATTAGGAAGAGACTAGGGTTTGACTGGGACTTCATAGATAATTATGATCAGCATAGGAATGGTAGGATCTGGTTGGCTTGGGATCCTTACCTTTGGAGCATAATCCCTAGCGAGAAAACTGAACAATTAGTTCATAGTGCTGTATACAACAAGGCTGAAAATTTATCTCATCACCTCACTATACTGTATGCTCACAATCAGCTTAATAATAGGAGGAATTTATGGCAGGATCTCACTAGAATCAGTGTTCATATTCAGGGCCCTTGGATGGTTGTAGGTGATTTCAATAACATTATGAAAGTGGGTGATAGAATTGGTGGTAATGATGTACATCTGGCTGAGTATATTGATATGGAGTTAATGATGGCTAATAGTAATCTCTCAGAACATGAAACTATAGGAGCTTGGTTCACTTGGTCAAACAAGCAACTTGCTAACCCTATTAGTTCCAAAATTGATAGGGCCCTTGTTAATGCTGATTGGTACAGAGTGTTCCCTAATAGTAGTGTTGAGGTACTCAATCCCAATATCTCTGACCATGCTCCTTTGAGAATCAAGTTGGATAGCCTTCAAACAATAAAGAAAATCAAGCATAGATTTAAGTTTCTGAATTGTATAGCTGGCCATGCTAATTTTCTGCATGTAATTAGGGGTGGAAATAGGCCAGGCCGATAACAGGGGCCTACAGGCTAGCCTATATAGGCTCAGGCCAGGCCACACATTATTTTTAAATAGAAAAGGCCTAGGCTTTTTTATAAACCTATTTAGTTAAAAAGGCTAGGCCTCAGGCCCTAAAAGAAGCCTTTTAAGCCTATCAGGCCGGCCTATTTAAATAAATATGAATATTTTTTTATTATCATTATGTTATGTTTTATACTTTGAATTAAAATACATAAATAAAATTTAGTTATCTTGAAGAACTTGTAAAAATAAGATGAAAACATCTGATGAACATTGTTTTCATAAGTTCTCTTAAACAAGTAGTCTTGTAAAAATTATGTTTAGAGGTAAGTTAAAATAAGTCAATGCAAACAAATTTTTAGTCTCTTGATCTTTTAGTTAGTTAGTCTATTTAAACATTATTTTAATTGCTTATATACATATGTCTAAAACAAATAGGCTTTTATATAGGCTAATAGGCTAACCAGGCCTTCGAAAAGGCCAAGCTCAGGCCTAAAAAATAAGCCTACGACAGGCCACAGGCCAGGCTTAGGCTTCAGTTTTTTTGACAGACCAGGCTTAGGCTTGGAAAAGCCTAGCTCGGCCCAGCCTATTTCCACCCCTACATGTAATAAGGGCAAACTGGATTCATCTTGACTCAGGAAATCAAATGGAGCAATTTTGGAAAAACCTTTATAAGTTACAGTATAGCCTGAAGGGTTTGACTTGGCAAATGACTGAGGGGATCAGAAATCTTGAAGTGAGTAGAGAGCAACTTGATAAAGCCCAAACACTGCTAGCATCTGATCAGATGAACCAAACCCTGTGCCAAAATGTTAAATTCTGGACTGATGAAGTGCTAAAAAATACTGAACTGGAAGAGAGGATTTTGCAACAGAAGCTTAAGTGTGATTAGATTAAACTGGGTGATGGAAATAATGCATACTTATATGCAAATCTCAAATCCAAAAACAAGCAAATCCAAATCAAGGAACTAGAATATGCTCAAGGTAATAGGCTCACTGAATAGAAAGACATTGAGATGGAGGTGATATCATTTTATTCAAAGCTGATTGGTCAAACTGCTATGCAGAGAAGCCAGGTGGATATTTGTAGCTTGAGAGATGGAGCTCAATTAAGTAGAGAGCAACAAGATAGTCTTATTGTTCCTGTGACTGAAGCTGAGATTTGGCAGGCCATCAGTAGCATGGGGGATACTAAAGCACCAGGTGTGGATGGCTATAATGCTAAATTTTATAAGGCCAGCTGGACAGTTATTAAAAGTGATGTTATGAAGGTGGTGCAAGACTTCTTTGTGAATAACAGGATGTACAGGGCAGTGAATTGTGCCCTTGTGACCCTGATCCCCAAGACTAAAGATGCTAAATCCATGAAAGAGATGAGGCCTATAGCATGATGTACCACCCTGTACAAAATTATCTCCAAGGTCCTTACTAAAAGATTAAACAAAGTGATTAACTCTGTTGTTGATGATAGCCAGACAGCATTCCTGCCAGGTAAAACAATTCATGATAACATCATTCTGGCCTTTGAATTATTGAGAGGTTACAATAGGAAACATCTTTCACCCAGGTGCACCATTCAAATTGATTTACAGAAAGCATATGATACTGTGGAGTGGGATTCCCTGGAGCAAATAATGAAGGAAATGAACTTCCCAAATCAGTTTTTTAGATGGATCATGATCATGGTTAGAGGAGTCTCATATAGATACTTAGTAAATGGGCAGATGAGCAAAATTCTCCAAGCAAAAAGAGGGTTGAGACAGGGTGACCCCATCTCACCTCTTCTTTTTACCCTAATCATGGAATACTTACATAGGCTCCTTGGTACTCTCAAACAGTCTGCTGGCTTTAATTTCCATCCAAGATGTGCTAAACTAGGAATCACAAATATATGTTTTGCAGATGACTTGCTTTTATTTGCAAGAGGTGATGTGAATTCTATCAGGCATATGATGGATAAGTTTCACCAATTTTCTGAGGCTACTGGTCTGAGGGCAAATCCAGCAAAATGTAGAATATACTTTGGTGGACTAAATGATCAAATGCAGCATGACATTGCTACTACAATCAATTTTGGTGTCGGTAAACTCCCATTCAAATATTTGGGGGGTCCCTTTATCTACTAGAAAGCTCACTATCTATCAATGTCAACCTATTATTGATAGAATGCTTGAGAAAGTACATAATTGGTCTGTTAGTCTGCTTAGCTATGCAGGTAGGAAGCAGCTTGTCAAGAGTACCTTGATGTCCATAGCAGGGTATTGGATGCAAGCTTTTCCCCTCCCTAAGAAAATTATCCAGAGAATTGAAGTGATATGTAAAAACTTTCTTTGGTCTGGCAAAGCTGTGGGAAGAAAAGCCCTTGTAGCTTGGGATAAAATCTGCCTTCCTAATAATGCAGGTGGATTAAATATGACTTATCTTAGTGACTGGAACAAAGCTACAATTCTGAAGTTGCTCTGGAATCTCCATATGAAATCAGATAAGTTGTGGATTCGGTGGATTGAAGCTTACTACCTGAAAGGTGTTAGCATTATGCAGTGGGAGCCTAAGATATATAGCTCTTGGATGATCAAGAGTATAGTCAAGAATAGAGATATTACTGTCCATAGTGAGTATTGGAGAAATAGTATTCAGCATGGGCGGTTTTAAGGCCCGGCCAGGCTGGGCACATGCCCAGGCTCTGGTCTAAATTTTTACGATTTCAGAGCTTAAATCCGCGACTTCGGAACCTGAATCCCCAATCTATATCTTTCATGTTTTGGAGTTTTGTCTTATTTTTTACGGTAAGCTACTTTTTACGGTTCTGTATTCATAGTTTCGAGTTAATTTTTCAACATAATTTCGAGTTAGTTTTGATTTTGCGGTTTCGGTATTGATTCTAAATACTAGCATACAAAATTATGAAGCTAAGTGAATGAATGTTTACCTGTTAAAAATATAGCAAAATACAACTTTTAATCTTGCCCGGAAGGTGTTCGATAGAATGCTTTAATCAATTTCTCGCCTCTTTTTCGCTTCAATTCTTTCACTTCATGATGTTGAATTATTATTGTTGTTGATGATTGTTGTTGCAGCAGGTTGTGGTTTATGAATTGGTATCAAATTGTTGTTGTTACCACCATTTTGCAACTTGCACACTAAGTGTTCGGTAAATTGCCTCAACCAACATGACGCAGAGAAAACAGAAAATCTATGCGTAGAAGCGTAACGCGGAGAAGTTCGGGAGAAGTTTGCTCATCTTAACTTAATATTTTCCATTGGAGGACATATATGCTTTGATGTAACTGTAAGTGATGATCTTCATAGTGATATGATGATTTTATTTATCAGTCAAGTGATTGGCCAATAGGTCTCAATTTTGATATATGTTATATAAACTCTACAGGTTTTCCCTCAAGGCTGGGATAAGACATTGTGCTTGAGATAGCTTGATGGTTTCAATGAAATCCATTTTTTTTATACATAACTTACAACAAGGTTAGTCCATAAGTCTTTATTGTGCAGTTTTCGTTTAGTATATCAACTACAAAACCAATATGTTTGTTACATTTTTTACCTCCCTATATTTGTATGCTAGCAAATTTTGGTATTTTAGAGTCTTATTTGTGTTGCTTTTGTCTTTTCATTAATTGGTTTGACATACAATTACAACCATTTCATGTAAACCCTGCAATAAATGAATTGGAGCTGAAATCGTTGTAACATTCGTGTATTTGAAATTTTACTTTAGTTATCTCAAATCAATCAATGGGTTAATTTGTATGATGTTCATCTCTTATCTCTGGAGATTTTCTATACATCAATAGCAAGCTATAATCATGATCTAGAACAGCTGCAGTGAAGTGCTCCATGAAATATCACATGATTTTAATGCATATAGCTTGATGCTCTCTATTATATTAGGCAGTACATCTTCTTTTTCTTTTATTTATTAATCATTCATCTGTGAGTAAGATTGTGGACAAGTGCTTCTTAAAAATATTGTTTGTTGTCATTTTCAATTATCATATTATGGTAAAATTGGTTCAATTATCATATTATGCATTCATTTATGCCCCAATCGATTAATTTAATAATTAGGTGGTGTTTTATGAAATACAAATTTTATGCCCAATTATACCATATTCATAGTCTATAGAACCCGTTGAAAGAGTTTTTTCAGCAATGAAGATTATCAAGTCTAAATTGCACAATAAAATCAATGATGCGTGGTTCAATGATTTGATGGTATGTTAAACCGATTGGAAGATATTCAAGTCACTTGATGATATATTATATACAATATAAATTTGCGGTATTTAAATTTTTGCCCAGGCTTCATAATTTTTCTGGCTCCGCCACTGGTATTCAGCAAAGCCAGTTTAACACCAATGCAATGTATAAAGAGCTGGGGGGAATTTCTACAAACCAGAGCTGGAGGAAGATCATGTTTCAAAACTATGCCAGACAGACCAAGGGCATGCTTCACTCTTTGGTTGGCTATTATGAACCGACTCCCAACCAAAGATAGATTGAGGAAGATCAATATCCAAACCGATGGCCTATGCAGTTTTTGTGATCCAACTGAAAGTATTGAGCATCTATTGTTTAGTTGCAGGTATACTAGTCATGTATGGATGCAAATCATGGAATGGATTGGCTATGTTAGAAGATGTAAAATCTGGGATGAAGTGGCCTATGCAGTGGCTTTCTATAGAAAAAAAAGGATGGAGACGATGCTTGCTTAAGTTGGCTATTGTTGAGGTTATCTACCATTTGTGGCATCTGCGCAATGAGAAGATCTTTGGCCAAAGTCAATTTGCTGGGGACATTATTATGAAGATCAAAAACACTATTGGACTTAGAGCTTGTTCTGAAAAAGTGTCGAAGAACCATGTGAACTTGGAGACCATGGTTATTAGTTGATTTGTGTGTTTGTTCATTCTTGTGCTTTTTGTATGTCTGGCAGCCTGGATCTTTTATTTGATCGGCGTGTATGAACGGTTTTTGGTAATAAAATTTCCTATTTTACTCCAAAAAAGTTAGTGAATAGTTAAATAATTAGAGTAAATATAATATTACAATAACCTATTTTACTATTCAAACAAATAAAAATAATATAATAATATTAAAAATAGTAATGATAATAATAGTAATAATAATAATAATAATAATAATAATAATTCAAACATGTCATTGTTGGAATAAATATAAAATTACTCGAATCCCTTGAAAAATATGAAAAAAAATGAATAATAATAATAATAGAGAAAGGTTGAAGAATAAAAGTAAATACAATATCCTAATAATAATAACTTAAAAAATTTATTGATGAAATAATATATAAGTAAGACTCATAAATATTTAAACTATTTTGTTTTGCTATTCTGTAACTCTTATTATTTAATTATAATAAAAAATAATTTAGAAAAAATAAATGTATTAATATACTAAATAAATATTGCGATTACATCTTTTTATGTTCTGTAACTCCAATTATATAATTAATAATTTAATTGATTATTATTTTTCGTTATTTATTATTGTTCTATTCATATGCATGTGTGTGTGTGTATATATATATATATATATATATATATATATATATATATATATATATATATATATATATATATATATATATATATATATATATATATATATATATATATATATATATATATATATATATATATATATATATATATATATATATATATATGTGATATTGAGTTATCATTGTTTTTGCAGACAAATTATTGGTGGTGCTTGATGGTGATCTTCTTATTTGTTCTTTGGTATAATATAAACTCGATTTATTTTATTTCAAATATTTAAACTTTCGTTTATATTGATATAAATTTTGTTAGTCTCATATTCTAACTATTTTTATAGTTTTTTATTAGTTGATGTGAATATGACTTTTTTCCATGTGAATCAGAAGATGATGATAAAAGTGTATTATATTATTTTTGTTTTTAACGTCTAATATTCATTCAGGTAAGAACATGTCTATAGCCATATATTTGCATAATTGAAAACTCCTCTTTTTATTGATATTTTTTTGTTAGTTCTTTATTATACCTTTCTTTCTTATTTCTTATTTTTGTATTCAATAACATAAATATAACTATTTTTTCTCTTGAATCACGAGTACAAGATATATATGAGACTTCCATTATTTTAATTATTGCATCATGGTGGTTGTAGAGGTCTATGAGATTGTTGTTAACATATACATATATTTTTAATCCTAATATATTCTCATTTTTATGATATTATTATTGTTATTCTTATATTTATTTGTACTAAAATTATTTAGAGAAGAATAGATTCACTATAAATATGATACTCAATGAAGAATTTATTTTTATAAAAAATTAATAGTTAAGAGGACAGTAAAAGGTTACCAAATTAAAGTAACTTGAATATCAAAAAGTTAATAATTTAAAAATGTTATTGATTGAATAAATATATAAATATAACTAATAAGTTTTTAACTGCTTTTTTATCTATTCCGTAACACCTCTCATTTATTTATATTTATTCACTCACTTATTCTCTTGATGCAAATTTTAATTAACAATTAAATCAACTAATTATTTATTTTTATTATTATATTCATAATCGTGTGTATATAAATGTGTAATATTGAATTAACATCATTGAATATATATTTTTTCTAGATTTATAGTCATAGTAATAAATATAATAACAATATTTTGAAGTTTAAAATATTATATACAATAACAATAATATATTATAGGTCAACTGCGCAACGCGCGCGTCAACAATTTAGTTTAAAGATCAATTCTATGAATTGAAAGATTATAATAGACAATAATTTTTTTTTTTGAGAAAATTTGACACAGTTATATTTTTAATTTGGTGCGCATATTCAAAATATTTGGTCGAAATCACATTAGAAAAGAAAAAACATATTAATTTATAAGATATAATAGAGACAAAAAAGACTTGCCCGTGTTTTTCCTTCTTAGCAATTTAAGACTTCTTTAGAATAATTGAATTGAATTTATTTACATCTTTTAGAAAAAGTAAAAATTGTACTTTTTTTTTTAGTTTTTCAACTATTTTATCATATTTCTAGAAAAAAAACTATTTTATCATGTTATTATATTTTTTAAAATTAATTATTAAATAAGGTTAAGTTGTGGCTACTATTCATCGAAACATTTTCTTATTTTTTCTTTCTAATTATTAACAAAATTATAGATAGTAATTATATTTTTATTTTATTTTATAATATAGTCATACCTTGAACACACGACTTATATATATATTTTTAAATAATTAATTAGATGTATATGCGTTCGCACAAATAAATACAATTGCTATAGTATAAAATTATAATAAAACGTAATTATATAAATACAGTATATTGTAAATATCAAATGTATTTTAACATTCATATAAGTTAAATATTAATTATACAAGTCAAAATTAGTGTAATTTAGTTTAATATTTAAATAAAAGCTACTAATATATTTGCAATGATAGTCCACGATCCTGTAAAAAAATGCAAGTTATAAAAAAGAAAATACAACAACAAATAATAAATTGTAGTGCGCATAAAAAAATGTTCTTGCATTTGAAGAAAAAGTAATTACAACATATCAAAGTGAAAATGATAAATTACCTATCAAATATTATGAAAAATTACTTTAAATACACCATTAGTTGTTGCAGTCAAATTTTGTTTTTGTTTATTATGAATTATTTTTTAATTGTTTTGACTCTGGACACTGTAACATATAATATATCCTGACTAAAATTCTTTCTTGGTAGATATAATCAAACATAGTCTAATGACTGTCCTTGATATTTGTTAATGGTTATTGCAAAGGAAACAATAATTATAAATTATCTCTTTGTACCCATTTGAATAGCCACACTGATCGAGAAGGAGACATAGACATAATTGAAATATAAATTATGAGGATTTCTTTTTACACCCATGTGTTTTCTTAGACAGCTGTTGTGAAAACTCCAAAATACTCCTAAATTTTAGATGTGAATCTCGGAAGTCATCTTTTTCTACAAAAACGTGTGATTTCGGATGTGCACATCCGAAGAAAACCTATTTTTTTAGAAAAAAAAGTGCCGTCAGAGATGCACATCTGAAAACACCCTATTTTTTTGCTAAAATAAAGTGAATTCGGATGTGTACATCCGAAAACACCCCTTTTTGTAGAAAAAAGAGATTTCGGAGATGCATATCCAAAATATAGTCTGAAACAGAACACACACAAACATAGACACAAAGCACCGATTTATCATAAATAATCCAAATTACATGGATAGTTCAACATAAAATTAAAGTTACATATTGTTGTTATACACGGGTAGTTGAGGACGGCACAACATTTTAATAACGTCTTCTCCCAATCTTTGAAGTTTTGTATCCAACTCGATTGGACCCTTCGACGAATATCGTTGAAAAGTTGTCCACATACCTTTAAGTCGTCGTCGTTCTTGAGCTCAAAAGGGGTGAACTCGACGTTTCCCTCGTCGTCAATTGAAGGTGAACGGTACTCAAGCTTGACAACCTTCCGATTTTCTAGGTATTGCAAGAGAGAGTTAAGCGTCATTATCAACTCCGCGAGCGGCGTGTCGCGCGAGAACCTAAATTAAAGCGACATCGGATAACCACTGCTGGAGTAGACAAAAGCAATGTGAAGGTAGGTTTGAGTCTTTTTTGTTTGTGGCTTGATGTTGGTGGAAGTCTATAAAGACATTATTTATAGAGTTTTTGATGTAATATGGACCCAAGAAACCTTATCTTGCTGTCAGTGGATGTTTCGAAAATGTACTTCCCAAAAACATCCTGATGCATGAAAATTTTGAAAGTGCTTTTCTGAATTATGCAGAAACAGAAAGACAACATTCTGTTTTGTCCAAGTTCAGCCTCAATTCAACTAAAACAATTAAATAGGAATACGAAAAACTTCAAAAACATTAAATATGGATATATTATATATGTATTGAATCATATTGGTTTTACATTCGTCACGACAATGCATACAAAAAAAAAGACACACACCCGGTCAATACATACAAAAATGATCCGACGTATAATATAAAATGTGCTGAACAAACCCTCACTGCTTAAATCTAAAAGTGATAAGAGCTTCGACTTCTTCCTATTTTCTTCCCTTTCTGGCTTCATCATTTATTCGAATTCCACCATTCTTTCAAAAAAAAAAAGGATCCAGCCAAGTGTCCGCCTCTTTTATATGATGCGCCGTCCACTGAAACGAAGTAGCGGAATATGACACCCCAGTTTTAAAAAAACTTGTACAAAGTGGCGTGCTCTTAGATACCCGATACAACTGATGTGGTCGGATGCTTCATTAGGTGTCCGACTATGAAGTGGGAAAAATGTTTCTGAAAATCCAAATGTCTTCAAATCGACACACACCTGGTTGTACGCACTTGTTATAAGATGAAACATCTTAGGGAAGGACATCCACTTTGAAATCGGTGTGTGACTGGTGAGGGATGGAACAAGGGCATCATGAATGTTATCAAAGTTTTTTTATTCTCATAAAGTCGGGTGTAGAGGTCTCTATGCGAAGTCAACTCCGAAATAAGTGTCCGGCGAATAACAGTGTGATTCTCTTCTTCTTTACCGAGTAAACTGACACCCGTCCGATACCCACAATTACCATCGGTCTCCACATCAACTATATTTTCAATATGTTTGTGCACTAATACTGGCATCTCATCAACGTAAACTATCAGAGTTTTTTAATCGGAGGTGTGCGAGGAGGTTTGAAATGTGTGCTCCCTTGTTAGCACTACACTTGGATTTTGGTGTAGGTGAATCCGAGATCAAAGCATCGACATATTCATGATAAGAAGGATTCCACTTAGTCGATGTGTCCTCTTAGGTACTTTTCGTCTTTTTAGGTGCACCATTGATTTTAACCGGTTGAGATGGAGGTTTCAAATCGGTTGTTTCCGGAAACGCGACTTTTCACAATTGTTCTTTTATGTGCAATTTCATGGTGTCATCCACTTTAAAATATTTATCCATTATCTCTTCCAACTCGGCGGTGATGATTATTTTGGATTCACCCTCTATCTTTCGCGGGTTCGTAGTCATCAAAGTAAAGTTTTTTCCTTTGATCGCTTACTTCATCCATGCGTATCGGGGAATTCAACTTCATCTTTTTATAATGTATACAAGCACATGGAAGCCCGTAAGTGTTTCTAATTGTACAAGCACGTGAAATGCATTTTCGAACTGACGTAGTTTTTCATCCATAAATCAACAACAGTGAAGTGAAATGAGAGATGGAATAAGGAAATTTTACCTTAAATTGTAGCTTTCAATGCTATCTTTGATATGATGAACCACTTGGAACATGGTTTGGAGACGAAAATTGATTCAAAATGGTTGTGGTTTTAGAGAGGGTTGTGTTTTGTTTGGAACAAACTTAATGAAATAGTGAAGGAGGGAAAAAGTTATATGAAGGGTTTTTTCGGATATGTATCTCCGAAAAAACACCTGACATTTTAAATCCAACGTTTAAATGGAAAAAATGTGTTTCTGGATATGTATCTTCGAAATAGTTTATATGGGTGTTTTCGGAGATGTATTTCTGAAATCTTTAAAATTAGGATATGGATACATTCGGAGATGTATCTCTGAAGAGTATTTTGGGATTTTCAGGGATGTTTTTCATCCTATATGGGTGTATAAAGAAATTTCCTAATTTGTAATATTTTTTCTAAAATAATTTTGGTTTCAGTGACAAGTCTTGTAAATTATAATTGTCAGTCTTGACCATTATACAACCCTTCATATTTATCCAAATTTTAAAACAACATAATAATTATGTCCACTTTCGACTTAATTGAATGATTTAGCAAATAAAAAAATTTCAGACTATTAAAAAATTTAAGTGTTAAATATTCAAAAACATCAAAGTTATTCAAATGTGTTAATTGAATCACAACTAAAATATTCTTTTTCTTTCCTCAAGGGATAAATTAATAATTCTTACTTATATTTTATAATAGACATTGAATGTTATATGAAAGTAAAAAGTGACAAATCTATAAATTGTGATGATTATGTTATAGAAAAGCAAGTGATAGACACATGCAATTAGAAGCAAATCCACCACTAATGTCTACACTATAGAAATATTAGACAAAAGCATTTTATTTGAGTTGATTTATATATGTTACCGATAATGATAATAATATGTAGGCATTAGAAATAAAAGTTGTAAAAAAGTAAGGAGTAAATTGCTTTTATGAATTACCAGATATAAGCTTTCTAATATGATTATTTATATATTGAGATATTGGATTGAACTTTAATATGGTTAAAGGATAATTATTTATATATTGAGATATTGGATTGAATTCTAATATGGTTGAAGGATAGCTTCTTAGTTCGACAATTCGATAGGATCTCAACATGTCGTCGAAGTCTGTTCACATGTTGTAGTCGAAAACCTGCAATATTGTAGTCGAAGTATACTCAAGTATGTAGTAGTCGAAGTGCTAGGATTGTTAGCATGTCGAATATGGTCTGTTTGTTAAGCCCAATTGTTTAAGTTAACTTGTTACCTAAGTTAGATTGTGTAATCGGTCTGTGTAAAAGACCATTAGTTAGAATGTCGTCAACAAAGAATGAGACTGAAAAGTTCACCTGAGTGAACGATTTTGGTTTGTGGCGCTTAAAGATGAAAGCCCTACTAGTTCAACTGGTTTTTTAGAAACGTTGAAGGGAGTCGCAACTATGGACGTTGCGTTAACAGAGAAGGAGAAAACGACAATGGTAGAGAAAGCTCGTAGCGCCATCTTATTGAGTCTTGGTGATAAGATTCTTCGACAAGTCTCAAAGGAGACGACATTGTCAGGTTTATGGGTAAAACTCGAAAGTTTGTACATGACCAAATCGTTAGTAAATCGACTCTACCTGAAGCAAGCTTTGTATTCATTCAAGATGAATGAAGACAAAGTATTGGCTGAGCAGTTGGATATGTTCAACAAGCTGATTCTTGATCTTTATTTATGTCAAGATCGATGAAGAAGATCAAGCATTATCGTTGTTGTTGTCTGCTTTTCCCAAGTCACATGCTTACTTCAAATAAACTTTCTTGAATGGAAAAGAGTCCCTGGCCTTTGAAGAAGTTCAATCAACCTTATATTCTAAGAATTTGAACGATAGAAGCACAAACCATCTTCAACTGGTGAAGGCCTGTCGGTTAAGACGGAATTCATAGAGAGAGAGAGAGAGAGAGAGATGACAAGTTCGACAAGAAGAAGGTTCGAAGTGTGCTCAAGTATGCAGTAGTCGAAATGCTAGGATTGTTAGCTTTTCGAATTGGGCATATTTGTTAAGCCCAATTGTTTAAGTTAACTTGTTACCTAAGTTAGCTTGTGTAATGGGTCTGTGTAAAAGTCCATTAGCTTAGTGTGCTAGTTTTACTATAAATAGTATACTAGTCTCTCACCATTTCATACTACAAATCCTAATTAGGGTGAGAGAGAGGTTATTTGTTATTCTGTAACACTTGTAATCTTGTTTCAAAGAGAAAGTAAAGAATAACAGTTTGTAACCAATTTTATTGTGTTCTTCTTTCTTCACACTTTCCCACCCTTGTGGGTTTCTTGCCAAGAAAAGAAACATATTATACTTTGTTCTTAGCATCGATTTCAAAATAATATCATCTACAATTTAAATGGTGGAAGGCAAAATTTTCGTACTTTGAAGATAATTAGAATCTTTGTAGTTGTTGATTAAATTTGGGTATGTACTTGTAATAATGGTTTCAATGGAGTCATTAAAACTAAAATTAAAAACTCTTTTGGATTGTAATGTCCATGTAGCCATCATTTGCCGCTGACTTTTTTAATCACCTACATTAAGTATCCATTATGAGAATTTCTGATTTCCTCGCTTGATGATGATGTAGAAGCATTTGTAAATGCATAATTTTTATTAGCCTTAAACCTTTGCAATGATCACAAATATATGAAGTATTTATTGTTATATAAACAATATAATATCTACTTCCTCTTGTTATAACATGGAGAATCTTTCTAAAGTCACCACCAAAAACAACAACTTTCCTAGAAAAAGTGCTTTTAACGCCGGACGCGAAATGCTTTTTACCTCGACAAAAGAATAGAGATAACGGAGGGCTTCATGAAAAGTAATGACTTAACACATCGGTTTTTAAAACACTGAGGTAAAGGTTTATCATGACTCGGGTTCGAACCCGAGTTTCTACACTTTTATTATTTACAAAAACTAGCTTCTTTTTTATCTCGGTTTATCATAAAAACCAATGGGTCATTAATTGTTTTAAATAAATCTCATTACAGTGTTTACAAAGAATATTAGATTAACTATCTATGAAGATCATATGTTAGATTTTTTACTTCCTTGATATTTTGAGAAACTCTCTCATGTACGGATCTTGCATGTATTTGATTATGGTGGAAAAAAAAATGTAAGATAATTAATATCTAAAATTAAAAATATTTTCAATACAAATAAAAATTTAAAAGAACAAAACTTGAATCCATATGATTTTCTACTCTTGCAATTCATCAAAGAAAACTTTTCCAAGTTTCCTTAGGTTTCATTTAGATTTTCAAAATCGTAAGAGATCTTATATAATGGACGTCTTTTTTATTTTACACGGATCACTAATGGTGGATTATTGAGCGTTGATAACGTTTAAATGGACGACAAAAATTTGATTAAGATAGTTGACTAAAAATAGTGAAAAAAACACTTAACTATCATCTCGACTTTTAAAACAATTACCAAAAATTTTAGAAAATTATCTTAATTAGGGTCAAACTCTAAAACCTTTTTCTACAAGAATAATTCATTTATTATTTTGCATTTGATTGATTTAAACTTAATCTCATCGTAAACAATTCCAACCCTTTCAATATGGTACTCCAAACATTCGAAAAAATATATGATGCACACACAGCCGTAGATTCTTCACATGTTCTTTCTTTATAAGTTATTTTGAGTTGGTCATCTAGTATGAAGTAATCCCTGAACTACTTATCATGTTAATTTTAGAGGTTTTTTCCCCAAACCTTGTGTCTTATATCTAATTAGTTAATCTAATAACACTTGAGATGTATCCAATTTCTGAAGAATTGTTTACACAATAAAATAGAACTTCATTTCACAATAATATGTAGGTAAATGACGTTATACAAATACTAATAAAATACAACAAAAATGTGCATCTTCTTCCCATGATCCGGGGGATGCTGCTTATTTCTCTGCCAGATGTATATAAATCTCATCAAATGACTTGTAATGTATATATATCTAATTTGATCCAAAACAAGCCAAATAAGTAAATTTTTGTTGTACCTATATGTTTATTTTCACTTGTTTCTTTTAACTTTATTCCCACCTCTGTTTTACTCTATTCAGCAGATGCACCTTTGCCCCCATTAACCTTTGAGTCACCAAATAATCTTAGCCTGAAATCATTGACCATTAGAGGAAGTCCCTGACGGAGAGACACAGATGGTTGCCATCCAAGAAGCTCTTTTGCTTTGGAGATGTCTGGCTTTCTCTTATGAGGATCATCCTCTGTGTTTGGTCTGAACTCTATCTTTGCATTTGGATCAATAGTTTCTTGCACCACCTGCACAAAATTAGCCAACAGTGTTTATTTATTTCCAACTTTAAAATATCTATTTTGTATATACTAAGCCTATGTTTAGTAACATGGAGAGCCACCGCTGCACGTTTAAGGTTTTTTTCATTGTGATTTTGAGAAGTCAGTATGTGTAGTTTCTTTCGCACCGTGATTTTACACCATGATTTTCAAGTTTTGCAAAACACATGGAGCTACAATGAGTGACTGAATGCAGAAAAATATAGTACCTGAGCAAGTTCAAGCATGGTGAATTCACCAGGGTTACCAAGATTGAAAGGCCCAACATGTTCACCTTCCATTAGCCGCATCAAGCCCTCTACCTGTTGTTATTATAGGTATAGCTTCATCAATCATCATTCCATAATAAAAGTTGCTTTTTTGAAAAACAATATTGAAAAATAGTAGACAAGGTGTTATTAAAAAATACCAAATCTGAAACATATTGAAAGCTTCTTGTCTGTTTCCCATCACCATAAACAGTCAATGGATCTTTCCTCAATGCCTGTAAAGATATTAAAATTATAAATTAGTTAAACGTAAACAACAAATTAGTTAAACCTAAACAACAGCTAATAATAATATAGCAGATCAATTAATAAATAGTGGAAAGTTATGGCAGAGGTTTACCTGAGCAACGAAGTTACTGACCACACGGCCATCATCAAGGCACATTCTAGGTCCATATGTGTTAAAAATTCTAGCAATCCTCACCTAACAATTATTAAATTGAAATTCTTTTCATAAATATATCTCCTTGAAACAACCACAAACATTACTACATCTACATGCATATAGAAATAATCATAATGTAAAACAAAACCAACAAACCTCAATGCCAGCGCCTCTATGGTAATCCATAGCCAAAGTCTCGGCAACACGCTTTCCCTCATCATAACAACTTCTCACACCTAAACACCACAAAAAATAGCTTCATTAAAATCAAAACATCAACACAATTTAAGATTTGAAAGTGTAAAATCAAATTAACTTTATTATTACCAATTGGATTAACATTTCCCCAATATGTCTCAGCTTGAGGATGTTGTAATGGATCCCCATACACCTCACTCGTACTTGTCAACAAAAATCGTGCACCCACTCTCTTTGCCAACCCCAACATGTTCAATGTCCCCACCACATTTGTCTTGTGCCAACTAACTCAAATCAAGGTTTCCAATGTTTCAATCAATAGTATTATAGTGATAAGTCAAATAGAATGTCGTGGATTCAAATTTACATCTCTGCAGTGAGATGTCTCTGCACAACTATCAACTGAATCGACTTAACCAAATATACGATAATAGTATATTATATTATAAGGACATTAAGTAATAAATAAATAAATAAATTATGAAAAAGGATATGATGGTTTTGACGGGATTGAATTTGTAGTGAACAGGGGAAGCAGGGCAAGCCAAGTGATAGATCTGATCAACTTCTAGAAGAATCGGCTCAACGACGTCGTGTCGAATGAGTTCAAAATTCGGATTACCAATATGATGCATAACATTCTCTTTCCTTCCGGTAAAGTAGTTATCAATCACGATCACGTTATCGCCTCTTTCAATCAAACGGTCCACAAGGTGGCTTCCAACGAAACCGGCGCCACCGGTTATCAGCACTCTCTTGTTCTTCTTGTTTTTCAATCCAACGGACAACGGCACTCTCTGTCTCCTCTCTTGCAATGTGCGGCGTTCCTCCAACAGAACTCGCCTCGTCGGAAGAGCCAAATCGGTTTCGATCAACGTGGAGTCGTCGACGTTAGAAGGAAGAGTGGATCGGGAAGGGAGATAGTGGAAGAAGAGAGTGGCAATCGCGATGCCAATGAAGAGAAACGGAGCTCGGCTCAGCATGGTTCTTGTTTTCGGATGCGAATTCTCGCGACGCGGAGAAGATGGTGAATCTGTGGTTTGAATCTCAGATTGATCTCTTGTTTGGTTTCTGTGAATTAGCTCAGAACTCATTTTGGTTTTACTTGTTTTCTTCTAATTGTTCTTAGAATTGCATTTGTACTTGTATTTGTATTTGCACACAATACAATACTACTAGTCTTTTTGTTTTTGTGTTGTTAGTAAGTAGAATGGAAGATGGAGAGGGAATTGCTGTGAATTGAGATGCATGAAAGTTGGCTTTATAATCGTTCTTCAACGTGCGCGCAATTGGTGCATTCTCTTTCCTTTACTTAATTTCCAAGTATGAGGTTGGCCATTTTTCTATATTTTAACTAACTTTATAATTAAAACATGTGATGTGATGAGTAATTCATTCCACGAGTTACGAGAGCCAATGGAGTAGTACTTGCCACATTCTTATGTCTTAGTAATAAGTTTTTGTGTGCAAAAAAGTCAGAGATGGATGGATCTATTTACTAGCTAGTAGGAGTATGTTTCTTGCAAAGATGAAAACTAAGGATTTGTGGAAACAGTTTGGCATGTGTTGACCAATATTAGGGGGAATTAAGGACCTATAGACGATGAGCCCACACCCGCCAGCCTAATAGTTGTTCTAGTATCATTAAGACTTTAATTTTTTTATCACATTAATTCTTAGAACATTTTTGAGAGAGAAAATTATATTAGTTGACAGAAAAAATTAAAATGTCTTTTTTATCTATTAAAAATATATTTATTTTATTGATAAATTCCTACATTTTTTTATTGTATACTAGCATCCGTATGGAGCATGAGCATGTTTTGGCATTTATCGATTAAAATAATATAAGTTAAAAAAATCCAACTTATTTAATTGATAAGAAATAATAAAAATAATAATAGAAAACAATATTTAATACAAAAGTAAAATAAAAATAAAAATAGTGTACCAAAATTTAGTATCTTTTTATACAAATATATAAATATTTACAAAAAAAACAATCCTTTGATTAAATTAAAATAGTTAAATTGAGGATGTTAGGGGTAGTTCAATTGATATAAACAATATTTAAATTTAAAAAATATTATAATTAACTCATATGAAAAGTAAATTAAAAAGGAAAAAGTTACACCAAAGTTTATACTACTTTTATATCTATATTTTTTTTATATAAATCTCATATATTAAAATAAAAAGAAGATGATGGGCAAGACCAAACCCACAAAGAAATCAAAAAAAGGAAGAACAAAAGCTAATGAGCAAATTTAAAATTGGACATTTTCAATTTGTTCAAAGTAATTTCCTTTCTAATAGAAAATAGGGGGAGAATTCCACCAAAGGAAACCTTCAAGAAAAAGGCATATGTTAGCTAATGCGTCGGTACAACAATCTCCATATATATATATATATATATATATATATATATATATATATATATATATATATATATATATATATATATATATATATATATATATATATATATATACTCGTTCAGATTATATAAGCTACAACAAATTCATCCGCAATTTAATTTTTTTTTTTAAATGTTGGTATCCATTTTACGACTCAAACTTCAACCACTAGGCCACCCAAATGAATCATAATTTAAATGATTTATTTTTCAAAAAACAATCATATTTTAACTTTTTCCAAAAAAAAGTAAAAATAAAATTGAAAATAGTGTGACCTAACAATATTTAGACAATCTCCTTTAAAATATTAAAAAAAAATTATACATGAGGGCAGAGGGAGTACAGACTTAGGGGTGCAAATAGACTGGGTCGAGGTAGGCTTTGTCAAGCCTGAGTCTGTTCTGTCAAAAATTTCAAAGCTTAAACCTGGCTTGTGGCCTAGCAAAGGCTTATTTTTAGGCATAAGTCTGGCCTTTTCGAATGCCTGTTTGGCATAAGAGCCTACATAAAAGTCTATGTTAGTTGAGCATTTGTAAATAAGAAATTTAACTAATGTTTAAATATAGACTAATAAATTAAAAAGTCAACAGAACTAAATGCTTATTTGCGTTGACTTATTCAAGTTTACCTATTAATATAAATTTTTTGATACTATTTATTTGAGAGAACTTAAGAAAACAACTTATGACATTGTTCATAAAATTTTTACAGTTAATTTTCATCTGTTAATCAAAATGACTAAGCTTAATTTTTGTATTTTAATTTAAAGTATGAATACAATATTAAAATAATAATTAAATTATTAATATTTTATATATATATATATATATATATATATATATATAGTTCAGTCCACTAGGATTAAAAGACTTTTTGTACTGTTCTAATCTGAGCATGTTTAAACTAGGTTGTAGTCTCCTATTACTCGGTCTGGCCTATTCTCACCCATAAGTACAGTATAACATATTTACTAATTATTTTAATTGAATCGTCCTACGAATGATTTTTGAGATTTCTACCAATAAATTATGTGTCACTTTCATTTTAAAATTTAAATTAATATTATAAAATATAATAAATTAAGGAAAATACTTACAGGTTCTCTAAAGACATAAATTAAGAAAATAAATATAAAAACTTTATTTTATAAATTATGTGCTAACTTTTTAAAATTGTAAATTTATTTTTTCAACAAAAAATTGTTTATTTTATTTTTGAGTTTTTTTTATCTTGTCCATAACCCCTAAAATAAATAATATTTTCTAACAAAATAAAAAATAATGTGAAATCTATAGAATTTTATTTTTTTTATTTGAACAAAAATACATCTCTACCTTTTTAAAGTTATTTTAAATAATATTCAAAAATAAATTATTTCTCTCTCTCTCTCTCTCTCTCTCTC